>NC_057863.1:443394963-443697009 GCF_019393635.1 Dromiciops gliroides | reverse complement strand
GGGGTTTTCATGGTAAAGATACAGGAGTTGTTTGCTCTTTCCTTCTCTAGCTCAATTTATAGATGAGGAAATTGAATTAAACAGGGTTAAGTAACTGGCTTAGGGTCACACAGCTTCTAAGTGTCTGAGGCCAAGTTTGAACTCAGGTCCTCCTAACACCTAGCACTCTCTCTCTTCACTGTGCCACCCAGCTGCCCCACTAATAAAACTATAGAAGCCAAATATTATAGAAAGCATTGGTAGCACTTAAAGTTTTGTACGTCCTACCACACTGGAACAGGAGTAAGATTACTAGTTTTTACTATCCAATACCTTACCAAGGATGAGATAAGAATAAAAGATAGGTCTGTAATTCATCTTAATTTTATATATATAGGGGCAGCTAGATGGTGCAGTGGATAAAACACCAGCCCTGGATTCAGGAGGACCTGAGTTCAAATCTTGCCTAAGACACTTGACACTTACTAGCTGGGTGACCCTGGGCAAGTCATTTAACCTTCTTTGCCCTGAAAAAAAAAGAGATAGATAGATAGATGTATATGTATATGTGTGTATGTATGTATATATATACATATATATATAGTTTTATATATATATAGTTTATATATATATATAGTTTTGTCAGTAGTAAGGTTTCAGTTACTCAGATAATCCAAATCCTTAATGAGCCATGATATTCAAGTGACAACAAAACGAACTGTTATCAGGATTTAGAAAAACAAACAACTTGTAGGAGATGCTTTGGAGTTGGTACACATTTGTCCCAATCTCTGCATTTACAATAGATAACTGGCATAATATTGGAACATTGCAACATAATAAATCACACACACACACACACACACACACACACACTCCAAAAAGATGCAAATGTGCTCATTATACTGAACTTCCCATTCTACAAAAGTAAGAAAACAGACTAGTTGCCTGCAGTGCATCAGTGAGGAGAATTTCCACACTGAGAGTTGTAGAAATGCCGGTGCGATGCTAGGTCAGGACAATGCAGTTTATTCTGATTTTTTCTGTTTTAGTAATTTAAATGACGATTATAATGCCATCTATTACTTCTGTATGAGAAACTGCATTTATAAAGTTTATTGTCCTCATTTCAAGTATTGTAAAAAAATTTTACCCATTTTCAACTTCTTTATAGTATAAATGTCTATCCACGTATCCATTCTATTACATAGTATAAAACACGCAAAACTGATTTGACCAGTACTTGTAAATTAACCAGAGGTACTTCGTTTCAGATTGTTCCTGTACTTACACGATTAATATCATTTTCTATCTCTTTTTAAGAATGTATGGCATTTTCTCTTCTTAAATACTAAGATAATGAATTTTCAGTATAGATTCCATGAGAAAGAGATCATTTCCATGGTCCATTTTGCTATGACCAAGTATTTGTTGTATAAGTGCTTATTACCAGCGACATCAGTTTGCATTTTCTTTGTTGCTTAGGGGATACATTGGGAATTTTTTTGCAAGTAAAGCTAGGCATTTTATAGCATTTGGAAAGTTTTATGTTTCTTTGACATACATATACTGGTTTTCATTAAGTGTACTTTGCATAATTGAATTGTGTACGTTAACATTATGGTTAGCAACCAAATGGTGATTTATTAATGAGGTCTTTTTGTAATTTTTTTCAGGCTCCAAGAATGCTAGAAGTAATTGGCCCTGAAGGTATTTTAAATAAGTTTGTATTTGTCTTGAATGAAAAACATTTAATTGTTTAGAAACATTTGAATGATTTACTGTTTAAACTTGTAAAGATATATTTTCAATCCACTCATTTTCTTCAACTGAAGCCCCATTCTGATGTCTCTTATTGGCATGGAGAAACTGTAGGTTCTCAAAGGCTTATGACAGTGTTCATTCATTCATTCAATAAGCAATTATAAAATGCCTGTGGTAGGTGCTAGGGATACAAAGACAAAAATGAACGGATCTTGCCTTTGAGGAGTTTATTATATTCTATTTGTAGAGTATAATATCTGACTGGTTCTACTAAGATGAAAAAACTTCAAGTATAGACCCAGTGATAGACTGGACTGTGTTATTGCTTGAGGACCAGCCCCGCTAAGTTGAAGGAGACCAGTTTACCAGGTTGACTTCAGAGTGATTAGTTTTTTTGTTAGCAGCAACCCTTAAAGATCATCTAAGTTACAGGGGGTCTGTGTACCCCTGACAAAATTGTAGCTTTTTGAAGTGCTAACATAAGTTATAATGTATAATATTGTAATTATATTCTCATATATTAAATAAGTTATCCAATAAGTGAACATAATTTTTTCATGATTTAACATAAATACCCTACATTTTTAAAAGGTTCTACACTTCCTCTCATTTGTAAACCAAGACCTTTGTTTTTCTAGAACTAGCAATGATAGTGGAAGGAAGGAGGTTTCCTTTTTCCTTTAGTTGACCTCATCATACATGAGATTTTGATGTATAAACAAGGTGGTACATCTATATGACTTGATTCCTTTATGAAGTAAGACCACTTCTCTGATTAGGTCAAGAAGAGTATAGCTGAATTGGCTGATCAAGCAAATTTGCTTCTAAATTGATGAGTTTCAGAGTTTGAAAGTTCAAGGAAGTTGTGGAGGAGACTCCTGAGTCAACAATATGATGTTTTTAAAAATTCCAAGAGCCATAGTTTCTGGGTAATTTAATTATTTTATTAATAATGCCAGCATGTTATCAATAAAAGGATGGTCATTTGACCATCTCTCTTAGACCAAAGAGCCCTAATGGCAGTGGGTTCACAGTTTATATGCGATTTGAAGAGTAGGTGTTCAATCAACTCTGGTTAATCCAGTGGGAGGTGGACTATATTAAAATTAGGGTCTTGAGGTACCTGACATGTGTCACCCAAATCTTGGTCAAAGAGACATCCATTTCCATATCACTTGTAAAGGCAAAAAGGAGAATTGATATTTGCCCAGACCTGTATGAGCAAACAGAATGAGCAGGAATACAGCCATTAGCCCAAACTTGGAATTTCTTTTACTGTCTGACTAGATCTTAATGTGGGTAAATCTTTAAGAGAGATTTCCCACACTGGTTGGTTTGGGATGAGGAAGTAGAAAAGGGGAAAAACATTATTCCTAATACAATAATTAGTTATTAAATCCAAGAGAGAAATATTCATTTCTTACAGTACCAAGAAGCCTCAAGGCCAGGGCGGGGTGGGGGGGGAGGAAGGATTTTCTCCTCCCCATCCCCCATCATCCATCTCACAAGAACTACTACATCTATCAGAGAGCAGAGACATGCACATTCCTGATAGATTCTAGGTACAGAGAGATAGTCACCCAACAATGAAAATAAATTCAAGAAGCAAAATTGCTAGCAGTCAAGTGTCAGTCTGTGGAGCAGAGCAGACCCTGAAAATCTAATGTAAGGATTTTGCAAAGAGAGGAAGAACTTATAGGATATATAGTACTAGGAGTGGCCTTTGCCACATGTGTATCCTACATATAAATTTATTCCTCCCTGCCATAGTACTCCAAGTCTGAAGCTACTCTTCCCATGGATGCTATGTGTATTTGTGGAAGAGTGTGTTCCAGGTTTATAGGATGGGAAGCAATGGGGGAAGGGGACATTTTATATGGACTCTTTGTACTATGGCATCTTAGCAAATGCTAAAAGCTAATTGTATTTATTGACTGATTGTTAATGGGAAGCACACTGGTCAGGATTTATGTGCTTTAGTGGTAGGAATACAACCCCACAGGGTACCCCTAGAACCTGAAATAGTAACTGCCCTTTGAGGACTCAATTTGCAAGTGTAAGTTGGGGGAAGTAACGGAAAGGATGTCTTACAGTATTGCAAAGGATTTATCGTCAAAGATTCTTACAGAGGGAACCTTGCTCATGAAATTATTAAACTTTTCATTTTTTCAGCCTAAAAGTAGCAGTAGAATTTTAGAGTTATTGGATGAGATAACTATAAAGTGGGCCAAAAGTCATAAAAGGCTTTCAATATTTAGTCTCTCCTTTATTTTTTGTTTTTAATTTTCAATACCAAATATCATATGCAGTATATATCAGAAATGAATTTATATTATGTGTGAAAAATAAAATCTTTGTAAATGGCAAAAAATAATTCTCAAAAAGTTATTAAAACCATGACTTTTGGTCCACCCTGTATTAAAATTGAGTCAGCAGCTAGGTGGTGCAGTGGATAGAACACTGGCCCTGGATTCAGAAGGACCTGAGTTCAAACCCGGCCTCAGACACTTAACAATTACTAGCTATGTGACCCTGGGCAAGTCACTTAACCCCAATTGCCTCACAAAAACAAAACAAAAAAAAAATTGAACCATCAAATTTAGAAAAATAGATTGTTCAATGGAGAGACCTTAGGGCAAAGGTTTCTTAACCTGGAGTCCACGAACTTGTTTTTAAAAATATCTTGATAACTATTTCAGTATAATTGTTTAACTTTGATATCTCATAATATTATAGCTTATGTACTTAAAAACATTATTCTGAGAAGGGGTCCTTAGATTTCACCAGACTTACCAAAGGAGTCTATGATATAAAAGAGTAATCTAGTCTGATAATTCTCTTACTTTAAAGATAAAGAAACTGAGACTCACAGAGACTTGCCCAAGGCCCTACCTCTCCTGGCTTTGAAGCTAGTGGTATTTTCACTGCATGTCACTCAGGCACATAAAAGGTCACATTAAGGAGGTAGATTCAATCAGACAGGGAAGGTCCCAATGAGATAATAAAAGAACAAAAAGATAACTAACACATATGAAAACATGTAGTTAGAAAAATATAAAACACAGAACTCAATATTTTAATGCAGAAAAAAATCACTTATTTTTTATTCTAAAATGGGTCAGCCATTGCTTAAAAGATGGTGAATAAAACTTTCTTCATAGAATCTGGACTGATGGAAAATGCCTTACCTTAATTTGGAAGATAAGAAAGTCATATTTAAAATAAAATTAATATATTTGCACTTTTTTGCACTTTAAATATAACTTTCTGATTTTTTTTTTTGGCGGGGCAATGGGGGTTAAGTGACTTGCCCAGGGTCACACAGCTAGTAAGTGTCAAGTGTCTGAGGCCGGATTTGAACTCAGGTACTCCTGAATCCAGGGCCGGTGCTTTATCCACTGCGCCACCTAGCCGCCCCACTTTCTGATTTTTTTAAAGTTGAAATTCCAGTACATTAGAAAGCCTATTTCTGTACCAATATATGTTATAATAAGACATTTCGGAAGAGATAGTTGCTCTGCTGAAACTTGTTCCATTCCACTTTCTCTATTAATATTCTTCCTTCAGCAGTCTAGAAACCAGCTTGGTTTAAGCATATTTGTTTTAAAAACTGTCTTTTTTCTTTTGCCTTAGTACTTTTGCTCTCTCTTCCTTTTTTCACAAATTGTATATTCCCATGCCTAAGAAAAGGTCTCTCTGTTAACACCAGTCTTATCTAAGTAACCTTTTAGGTAACTTTTAAATTCATGTCTTTCCTTATTTTATATAGCAGGATGTTTAAATTCAGAAATTGGGGAAATATCTGAACCTAGCCAAAATCCTGAACTTTTAAAAAGTACATTAAGCTTGTTCTTCCTATTTGCTAATGTATATACAACTTCATCCATTAAGAAAGGGAGAGGACCATCTCATAAAGTGGTTTTCCCCAGCTGGGAAACTGCTGAATAAAACTTGGAGCAAATCTTGCCTCCTAAATTGAATAAGTGATTGTATTTCACAGTATTCAAAGACTCACAGTTGTGTGGTCAGTCAGTTGTTTCAATATCAACCTCACCAGCCAAGTGGTATAGTAGTCCATTCACTTACTATGGGGTGTTAGTTTGGTGTTTACTGGATGCTATCCTTTTTTCCCTTCTCTCCACTTTTATTTTACTCTTGTATTTTCTTTCTCCTGGTGCTTCTCCCATCCCTCTTAGCTTTTGTACCAAAAGACTAATATTTTGTAGTCATTGATAGTCAGAGTGCTCTTTTCTTTGTAAACGACAGACTGACCTCATCACATGCCTTCAGGTATAATCTTTGGGTTTTCACCACTTTTTGGTTATGTTATATTTTGTTGTTTCTGGGTGTTGAAAAACTGCTTTGCCTCCAAATACTTTTTTATGTAAAGGGGGTTAATTTGAGGTTCCTAACTATTTTTCAAGGCTATTATTACTTAAGTCTGAATGCAAGATACCTGAAGATTTACTAAGATTGGGACTGATGAAAAATCTGCCACTAAAAATTAACATTCCACCCTTAAGTAGTTAAATATACTAAACATTGTGGTAAAATGTTCCTAGTTCAGATTTTGATTAGGTTCAATTACTTTGAGAAAGTATAATGTCTAAATACTAAGATAAGTCAGCTCCATAGAAGTCTTACTATGCCTTGGCCTGTAAGGAAGTAACCTGGATTCTTGAAGGTTCTGCCAGCAGAGTTAGGATAAATTCTGGCAAGTTTTACCTGACTGGAAAGACTTCAAGTAAAATATTAACAACTGACTGCCAAGTGATGGATTTTCTTTTACTTCTAGTAGGTAGGTCTTTGGGCATTTCAGTTAGTTTTTCTTTTATGTATTTATTTGCTGTGATATTCAGTGTGTGTGTATTTACTATTGATATTATTTTGGGTGTCTTGAAGCATAACTTAGTTTCCCTCTATGTCTTTCTTGAAGGTATCTTATTTTTTTTAGTGTTGCTTTATTCAAAATCCTAATGACAATTGATTTTTAAAATTCAGCTCAAATATGATAGATTTTACTTCAGCCCCTCACCTTAAATGTAACTTTATAGTATAAGTGCTTTCAATGTTTCTGGATAATCTTCTTGTATGATTTCTTAGAATTTCTTATTTCTAGAATATCTCTTTGTTTTATCATGTTGTTTTCCAGGATACTGATAGTTTGGCTCTCGTGTCAAGCTCTGTCTTAAGGTCAGTTTTTACTTTGCTTAATAGAGGCTTCACATGTTCTTCCAGGTTTGCTGGTTCAATTCTTTTTGACATTTTTTTTCTTTCTTTTGGCATTTTAAAAAATTCCATCTGTCATCTTTTTCACAGAATCTACTGTTTATGATTTTTTCCTAGCATATGTTCTAAGCTGTTTATTAATCTTATATTCTTCCTTAAAAGACTGTATCACCAGTTCCTCATAGTTGTTAGACCAAAGCTTCTTAAACTGTAGGTCACAACCCTATATGTGGTTGTGGAACTGAATGTAGGGGTCACAAAAATTTAGCAACAGTAAAGGATTATGTATACCTATTTTATATACATATATACCCAGGGTCAAGTAAAAATTTCTCTGGTGAAAAGGAGTCATGGGTGGAAAAAGTTTAAGAAGCCCTGTATTAGATCATCCTTTATTTCTCTCATTAACCTAAACCACTCTATAGGTTGTTGTCATTTTTTTGTCCTTTCTTCTGGTGTCTAGTTTAATAGTTTTAAGTACAATTTCCCCCCTTCTGGAGATATCTTGTTCCTTTTGTCTTGGCAAAAATACCACTTTCTGCTTTATAGCAGGCTACTAAATATATTTATTAAAGTAACACAGAAGACTTAGACACACATTGCTATGGAGTGGTCCCCCTTTTTAGGGCTTGAAGAAAGCTTATATACATATTTCAGAGACTGTAGTAAAGGATATCAATCAACCAAAGCAGAACTTGTGAACCTGTTGGTGAACAGACCTTTCATTAGAGCCTAACCATAGCTCAGTGTAGTCTCCTCTGTGGATTGGAGATTTGTTTGGTGTGAGTTACTGAAATTCAATGTGGCCTTTGTAGAAGGTACATCATGCTTTCTGTTGACAGCATCCCCAGTGTGCAAGAGAACATCCACAAAAGCACAGATGTTAGCTCTTGAGTTCTTACTTATCATCCTACCATTGCCAGAGTTTCTCACAGTCTTGCCATTTCCCATACAATCTGTGCTGTAAAGTAGATGTCTACCACTACTGGTAGACACATACAGATCTGTGACTGGAGCAATGTCTGCTATCTTACAAGGGATGACTTCAATTCATGCCAATCACTATAAAAAATTACAAATACATATCCAACAGAACAATATTTGGCATTAGAAAAATCATTCTGTACATTTACAAACATCTCAGGGCAAGAGAGGTGAAGAGAGGAGATGACCTGCCTTATTTTACCTTTGTAGGCTTCCCAATCTGTCTCGCATATAGAGCAATTCAAACGATATTTCTGGGCTTACGAAAAAGAAATTTTAAGAAATTAATTTCCTCTAATGATTTTTAATTATAATCCTTTTCCCTTTGCTCATGATTATACTCAAATTAAGTTTGGCTCTGTGGAGGAGGATGACCCAAGGCTCAGAGCTCTGTCCCTCCCACAAGTTAATTTATGGACTAAGGTTCATCTAATGTGTTTCTTTAATGAAATCACATTCTACATCAGCATTCTTTTTTTTTTTTTGGGTGAGGCAATTGGGGTTAAGTGACTTGCCCAGGGTCACACAGCTAGTAAGTGTCAAGGGTCTGAGGCCAGATTTGAACTCAGGTCCTTCTGAATCCAGGGCCGGTGCTCTATCCACTGAGCCACCCAGCTGCCCCTACATCAGCATTCTTGAGCAAAAAATATCACTTAAACCTTGATATATACAATAATTAGTAGATGGTTGATTTTTATAAGAAAATTATTTTACCCCTATATTTCCATCACCATCAAATTAAGGATAAAAAGTGACAGTGAGGAACAGCTAGGTGGCGCAGTGGATAGAGCACCAGCCCTGGAGTCAGGAGGACCTGAGTTCAAATCCAGCCTCAGACACTTAACACTTACTAGCTGTGTGACCCTGGGCAAGTCACTTAAAACCCCAATTGCCTCACAAAAAAGGGTGATAGTGAAATTAATTTTAAGCCATTTCCTAGTCAGAGAGATTCGTGTAAGTATGTGTGTGTGTGTGGGTGTATCAATAAGGTATGAGGTTTTTGATACCTTTGGTATCTTTCTGTCCTTCAGATATCTTGTATACTGGTCTCTCAGTACCCCCAGAGTTGTCCTACCTCCAGCACAGTTGTCCTCTCTATATACTTGGTCCCATCTGGCAGCCATGTCTAGGACAGTGAAAAAGGTGGGACTTATTCTAGGCAGCTGAATGGCTGTGTTCATGAATCAAAAATTTTTTTGCTGAACAAGAAGATGCAGACTCTAGCTACTGCTGAACTGCATAATGATAACACTAGCTACTGCCCACCGTCAACTGCAGATGTTTAGTCTCTTGGTTCTTAATCTGTTGTTGTTCAGTTGTGTCTGACTCTTTATGACCCTGTGGATCATACTTTCCATGGGGTTCTCTTGGCAAAGATACTGTAGTAGTTTGCCATTTCATTCTCCAGTGGGTCAAGACAAACAGAGGTTAAGTGACTTACCTAGGGTCACACAGCTAGGAAGTGTCTGAATCCTAATTTGAACTCAGGTCTTCCTGACTCCAGGCCCACCTCTCTATCCACTGAGCCACCTAGCTCTGGTCTTAATAGCTGTTGCTTATTCCCATGTTATTCAGCTGCAGTATCTGTTCCTCTTGATCTCTAGGATGTCATTCCTGTCAGGCTCAGTATGGGATGGGGGATGGTTCAGTAAAAGTGGAGGGGAGGGGGCGGCTAGGTGGCGCAGTGGATAAAGCACTGGCCCTGGAGTCAGGAGTACCTGAATTCAAATCCGGCCTCAGACACTTGACACGTACTAGCTGTGTGACCCTGGGCAAGTCACTTAACCCCCATTGCCCCGCAAAAAAAAAAAAAAAAAAAAAAAAAAAGAGTGGAGGGGAGAGAAAAACTTTGAGGCCATTTGGTACTTCCCCTCCATTCACATGTGGATCCTAGGCCAGGGATACACAAAGTGAAAGCTGAGGATGACTACCCACTTGCCCATAGAGACACTGGTCCACACTGGGGACCAGCAGGGGAATAGAGAGCTGCAGCGGGCAAGCACACTGATCTCTTTCCTGATCTTCTCAGCTGGAATGTTTTCTTCCTATACCTATTGGGTGAAGACACCCCACTTTGGAGACAGAACAAGAAATAGGTACTAGAGCATTTTATCTGGTGGGCTGGACCATGCTTCAACCTGAAAGCAGCAAACTCTTTAGGTTATGTCACAACATGAAATCATAAAGTTGGTGCTTTTCTTTCCTTTGATTATCATAGAAGAGTATCATGAATTCCAGCAGAAACAGTTCATTTTAGTGTATATGTTGCAGTAGGTACCCCAAAATGTAATGTACGTAGTATCACATAGAACTCTCAACTAAATAGAATATGAAATTTAAAAAAGAAAAATCAGAGATTCAAAAGTTTTCTCTCTTAGCTTGATTAATCATGGCTTCATTTTTAATTTATTTTCTGTATAGGTGAAGTCTTTTTGGAAGCTGACTTGACAATTTCAGGGTAAGAGAAAATAATCCCATATTACAAGCTAATGTTTTAAGGCAATGGATGATATAGAGGCAGCAAGGTAGCACAAGAGACAATGAGGAAATAGAGTACCAGGTCTGGAGTCAGGAAGACATGAGTTCTAATCTAGCTTCAGACACTTACTAGCTATGTGACCTTGGCTAAGTCACTTAACTTCTTCTGTTCCCACAGTTGTAAAATGGGGATAGTAATAATACCTACCTCCAATGTTGTTGTAAGAATCAAATAAGATAATAATTATAAAGTGCTTAGCACAGTGCCTGACACATAGTAAGTGCTATATAAAAATAAGTTATAATAATAATAATAATAATTGTGTTTTTAGGTTTGGAAAAGTTGGGAAAGTAGGCCAATATGTTGATGCTGTAGCATCTCCAGGTTATCTTAAATAATGTCAGACGATATTCTTTTATACTTGGGATCATTTGATTTGAAATTATTGCTCTAATTATAGTGTAGTTTCTATCCAGAGTCTAAAGAAATATGCTATGGACTTTCAGTGACAGAGCCAAGATGGCAGAGCAGAGGAAATACTCAGCCCAGCTCTCCCAACATTCCCTTCCAAACAACTTTAAAACAATGCCTCAAATTAAATTCTAGAGTGGCAGAACCAACAAAAGGTCAGGGTGAGGTATCCTTCCAGCCCAAGACAATCTAGGAAGTTGAAAGAAGAGATCTATGATGGGGGTGGAAGCTGGCCCAGAGCCCACATGGATGCAATACCAGTGGTAGGATTTGGTGGTGACAACAGAAGTCACAGCAGCTTCAGGACCTCTCAAGCAAAAGATGGCAAGGGATTGATACTTACTAGCTGTGTGACCCTGGGCAAGTCACAAAAGGCCCACAAAAAAAATGGTAAGGAGTCTGGCAACTGGTCAGAAAGAGATTACCAGGGATCTCTGTGTTAGCACTGGAACTAGGACCAGATACTGCCCGGCAACTCCATTGTCTATACCCACTTTCAGGTTACAGCTCAAGGGAGAAGGGGAGTACTGTCCTTCATGATGGAGAAGCAATCATGCTTGCAGCTGAAAGGGATCAGGGACTCTTCCTGAGTAAAGACCAGAGCACAGACCAGAACAGTGATCACACCTCTCCCCACATCACACCACTTTGGAAGCACTGAAAACTTCCAAACCCTCACAACTAACTCTGAAAAGAGCAGTGCGAAAAACCCTGAAACTTGGGACATAGGTGAATAGAACTCAACTTGAACAGAACTTTGAACTTGAAAATAGGCTAGAAAAATGAGTAAAGAAACAAACAAAAAGAACCTGACTATAAAAAGCTACTTTTATGACAGGGAAGATCAAGACAAAACTCAGAAGAAGTCAAAACAACTATAAGTAAAGCCTCAAAGGGAAAAAAAATGTGAATTGGACACAGGCCCAGCAAGAATTCCTATAACAACTAGAAATGATTTTCAAAATCCAATAAGAGTGGTGGAGGGAAAGTCAGGAAAAGAAATAAGAGCAATACAAGAAAATTATGAAAAGAAAACAGCTTGGTAAAAGAAGCATTAAAAAAAACTTGAATAAAATAACACCTTAAAACAGAATTAGCCCAATGGGAAAAGAGGTACAGAACTTCACTGATGAAAATAACTGCTTAAAAAGCAGAATTGGCCAAGTGGAAAAAGTGGTACAAAAGCTCACTGAAGAAAATAATTCCTTAAAAATTAGAATTGGGCAAGTGGAAGTTAATGACTCCATGATACATCAAGAAACAATAAAATAAAGTTAAAAGAATGAAAAATAGAAGAAAATGTGAAATATCTCATCAGAAAAACAATTTACCTGAATATTAGAATAAGGAGATATACTTTAAGAATTATCAGACTACCCAAAATCCATGATCAAAGAAAGAGTCTAGACACCATATTTCAAGAAATTATATAGGAAATTTCCCCAATATCCTAGAACCAGAGAGTAAAATAAAAGTTGAAAGATTCCACCAATCACCACCTAAAAAATTCCAAAGTGAAATCTCCCAGGAATATTATAACCAAATTCCAGAGCTCCCAGGTCATAGAGAAAATACTTCAAGCATTCAGAAGGAAACTATCCAAATACTCTGGGACCACAATCAAGACCACACAAGATTTAGAGCTACCACATTTAGTTCCCAGGTTCTCTCAATAGAATTCAGCTCATTTCTATGAATGGTTATCTATTTAAAGATTCATTAAAAACAAATTGACTTTCACAAAAGAGAATGTGTGGGATAAATCATGTGACCTAAAGAATATGTAGTCACTTGTTTCAATGCCCAGATTTTCTTTCTGGAACTTAATTTATTTCAAAAACACTTATCAAGCACCTTTTACATACCACCTTCTGTGAAGGCAGCAAAGATAAACAGGACATAATCCCTGACTGAATAGGTTTGCACCAGTTTTATCAAACACACACCATGATGGCATTGAAGCCACTAAATCAGATAAAAATATAATTGGGAAATATTTAACAAACTAAATAAAAATATAGTAGAACATAGGTAATGTTAATGTATCGTTTACTCAGCCAATATGTGGCCTATTGTATAGTTTGGTGATACCCATTTCTATTTGCATTTGACATCACTGGTTTGACAAAAACTGCTGGGAAAACTTGAAAGCAGCCTAGCATAAACTAGGTTTAGAACAACATGCACATCAAAAACCATAATGAGCTCCAGATGCATGCATGACCTATATAAAAAAGAAGGTCATATCACCAAAAATAATGAAGGATAAGGGAAGACAATACATTTCACAACTATCAGAGCAAAATTCTTAACTGAATATGGAACAGAGATTCTGACCCTGTTCCTTACTTTCTGGATTTCAAAATCCCTCTTCCACTGTCTTATCCTTGAGCTTCCTTTAGTGCCTCAGTCCTCCTCACTTTGGAACATGCTATAACCCCTGCAGCCTACTCACCTTGGAACATCCCTCCACAAGGCCATTGACGAGTTCCTGCCAGAGCCTGCATTTTGTGAAGGGGCCCAGGCAGCCAGCTTTCATTCCCTTGCAAGCCCTGTTCGTCACCATCCAACCTTCAGTAATGCTTCTTTTCCAGGTACCTTCATCTCCAGTCCTCACTCCACTCCTTAACCCCTTTCTTCCATTAGAATGTAAACTCCTTGAGGACAGGGACCAGCTTTCCTTTTGTTTGTATGTGTATCCCAGTGTTTAGCACTGAGCCTTTGACATATAAATGCTTGTTTCCTTTCTGCCTAACAAAAGACAAAATAAGCAATTTTGGTTACCCAAAACAAAACTTTTGCACAAACAAAATTAATGCAGTAAAATTTGAAAGGGAACAGGTTAATCGGAGAAAATCTTCATAGTAAACTTCTCCGATAAAAGTCTTAATATCCAAATGACATTGGGAATTGAGAGGAAAATGATCCCTGTTCAATAATTCTCTGGAACTCAGTGGCAGAGATGTGACAAAGGCTCACTTATTTCTTCCTCGTGAAAAAGGGCACCCCAGTGTGCAGCTGGTAGGGTGCAAAAAATGGGGGCTCACAGACCCCATTTTAAGCCCTAGTCCCTAATGCAAATGGACCCGCCCCTTTTTCATCACTGGCTGGATTACTCAAGGGTTACAATCTACTTGCAAAAACTAGCTAACCAGAATGCAGTATTCTTTGGGTTCTTAGCTAATGGGGAGGTGACATGGACATTTCTTTAATCTTCCCTTATATGGACACAGCCCAGAAAAGGACCTCATCAAGACCAGCTCAGGGCTCCTTGAACCAAGTTATCTTGTTTGCTGGAGGGGAAGGAGGGGAACTGAGACCTTAGTCCTCAAACAGGTCTGGAGGAGTGCAATTTGAATGGTGATTGTTATATCCTTATTGAGAGGAGACCATTACTCATTTCCTCACAGGAACTGACATAAATCTAAAATAACAGGTATCATTTGCCAGGAGATAATTGGTCAAAGGATATAAACAGGCAATTCTCAAATTTTAAAATGCAGACTATCAACAACTATATAAAGAAGTGCACCAAATCATTCATTGGAGAAATGGAAGTTTAAACAAGTCTGAGGTTCTTTTACCCTTCAAACTGACAAAGATGGCAAAAAGAAGACTAATTGTAAGGGGTATAGGAAGACATTGCACCAATGAACTGTTGGTAAAGCAGTGAATTTGTCCAACTCTTCTGGAAAGTAATTAGATCCATATTCCAAAAGTTACTAAATGCAGCAATAGCACTATTAGGCACATGTCTCAAATAGGTGAAAGAATCTTTATATACAAAAATACTTATAGCAATATTGCTATATTGTAAAAAGAAGAAAAAAAAGAACCAGAAACAAAAGTAGTTGCCTATCATTTGGTGAGTGGCTGAACAGATTGTGGTACAGTATATGAATGAAAATGAAAATTATTGAGCCATAAGAAATGGAAAGTCTGGTGGAGTCAAAGAAACTTTACAGTCATGTAAAGGAAAACAACTTTGATAAATTTTAAAATTCTAATTGATGAAATATTCTCTCATGACTCAGAAGATTAATTATGAAGAATGCTTTCCACTTCTTGGCAGAAGCATGATGGAAGTGCAGAAAGAGACATACATTTACAGACATAGCCCACGTGATTTGTTTTGCTTGACTATGTTTGGAGAATTTAGTGGGTAATGAATGTGATACCAAAAAAAAAAAAGAAAGAAAGAAAAAAAAGAAGAGGAGTAGCTTAATTGAACATTTAAAAATACCCAAGAGAATAAAAGAAAGTTTAGAAGAGGCACAGACAAGTATGCCATTGTGTTACTATCATGTTAAATTTAATATATTTAATAGATTAAGTAAAATAAAATAGTTATATAGAAATAAACAATAGAAATATGTTTATATAATTATATAAAATACATTAGTTAAATGTAATAAGTGTATATTAAATATATTAATATTTTGGTATATTTTGAAAGGTAACAAACACAGATTCTGTTTTTTAAAAATATTCATAAGTAAAAAAATGCATAAGTTCATAAGTAACAGTTTTTAAAACACATAGTCAAACCTGTATAACATGTATTACTTTCTTAAATAGTTTACTAAATAGTTGCTGGAAAATAGCAATATATGTTTCTTCTTGTTGTTGTTGTTCTGTTCTGGTTTGGTTTTGGGGGAGCAATGCAGGTTAAGTGACTTGCTCAGGGTCACACAGCTAGTAAATGTCAAGTGTCTAAGGCCACACTTGAACTCAGGTTCTCCTGAATCCAGGGCCAGTGCTCTATCCACTTTGCCACCCAGCTGCCCCAGCAATATATGTTTCTTGCACATACTTAGCCTCTAACTTGGTTAAAGAATATTAAAAAAAAAATTTAAGTCCTACTTCTGGTTCATATGGTAATAATTTTCTCCTACAAGTCTAGGAAAGACATATTTGAATTGTACATCATATATGATTCCATTTTCTCCTACAAGTCTAGGAAAGACATATTTGAATTGTACATCATATATGATTCCTTATCAGTGTGCCTACATGGGCTTTCTGACTGATTTTTAGATATAGTATTACCATTCTCTGCTTTGTTCTCTGGGGGAGCACAATGGGCTACATATGTACATACATTATGTATGTGAGCCAAAGTAAACTCTTAGGTTACCATCAGTGGGGAAGAAAGGAAAAGAAAATTCCTAGGGGAAAAAAAGAGATTTGCTGTTTGTCTTTGGATGTTAAAATCTCAGGGCCTTAAAGTTTATGAAGGGCAACTAAGTGGCACAGTGCACACAGTGCCAAGCCTGGAGTCAATAAGACCTGAGTTCAAATCTAGCCTCAGACACTTACTAGCTGTGTGACCCTGAGCCAGTCACTTAGGCCTCAGTTTCCTCATCTGTAAAATGAGCCAAAGAAGGAAATGGCAAATAACTCCAGTATCCTTGCCAAGAAAACCTCAAATGGGGTCACAAAGAGTTGGACACAATTGAACAACAATAAAAAGTTTATAAGCTAAGTGGAGTTAACATTGTATAAAATCATAAGGAAAGATAGATGAGATTAGAGGTTATCACTTTTGTGTCTTTTCTTCCAGGCAAGGCTTCATCCAAAGCTCTTATCACTGAAAAGGTTATCAGTGTCTCGAGTCATTTTACAGCCTTTTTAATGTTAAAGGCTTGAATGGAAGTAATGAGTACCAAACATGAATTCAAATCAATTCAGCAAACATTTATGAAGTCCTTACTGTGTGCCAGGCATTGTGTTACACCCTGGGCAAACAAAGATAAAAACTATTTTGGACCCTGACTTAAAGAGGTTTACATCCTACTAAGTGGGGAGGAGCTGGAGAATAACATGTCAACATGTAAAGAAATATAAAGTAATAGGGGGAGAGAGAAGAGGAGGTGCTAACAAAGGCATCAGCTGGGTGACCACAGCTGATATTTAAGCTGGGCTGCTTCGACCTTGCAATACCTTAATTTCCTCCTCATTGCTTCAACCACATTCCTTCCAGCTCTAAATCAATAATGCTGTGATCTGTAAAATGGGCATCATAATTCTTGTAGGTCCCACACCACTGGCTTGTGGGAGTTCTAGGAATGGATATAAAGATTTTTACAAATCTAATACTAAAATACTAATAATACTAATAAAAGTTATTAGGAAAAAGGGTATACTCAGTATGTCCTAGATAAAAAGAGATTTTGTTTTCCTTTTAAATATATTAGTAGACAATTATGGAATATCATTTTAAAATATTTTATTTTCTAGGCGGAATTGTTTAGACAGACCAGACATTGCTAAGGTAAGAGTAAATTTTTCTAAGCTATTCTTTGGAGTTGCTTCATGGTTATCTGGTCAGGTATGTATGCATATGCATTTTTTTTTACTTTATTAAAACAAGAGATTTTAGTTCATCTATTAGAAATGTTTATTTAAAGGTTCTGAGTAAATATTTTTAAGTGCCCCAAACTGAAATAATGTTTATCTTTTTTCTGTTTTAGGAATCAAAGAAAAGACACTATGGCAAATTGCAGGTGCTTGATCCAAATGGTAAATAATTAATTACTTTAACAGAAATATGTTTATATTAACTATCGGTTTATCATAATTATTAAGAAGAAATATCACAAAATGGCTGTCTATAAAACTAAATAGCTTTAGTTATACAATTCTTTATTCTAGTGTCTTTATTTCAGAAAATAAAGGCTAAAATGTTTGGTAATCAGAATACATCAAGGGAACCAACACTTAAGATACTGAGGCTATTAACTTGTTCTTCAGAAGAAGTGGTTATTGAACCAGTTGAAGCAATGTCACGGTAAGAAGATGTCTTTGGTTGTGCAGCTGATCTATTACATGCCTCTTAAGCAATTAAAACTAGATAATGCAATCATTTCTCACTCAATTAAATTTGAAAGACCCGAAATGCATGGATTAGCACTCTAGCCTTTACTTCAGTTAGTGCAATTATTATTTGGATTGAAGGACATTAAAAATAAAAAGTAGATGTTGATAAAAAAAATGTAAGGTATACACTAGAGATAATATTCAATTCAACCTTGTAATACTGAATATTCTATTATTATTCTTATGCTTATTTAACTTATCACAAAAAATAGCATTTGCTCTTCATTCTCCATTCCCTTTTGACATTTTGTAATTCTTTCAGGATATATGTTTCAGGGAATCTTTGGTGTTTAAAATAAAATTGACTTAATATTTACTAAGACCCTACTAGTTATAGCTTCACAACACAGAGAAAAAAATCACCTCTAAATGTTAGTCAAAATCAAACTGAGACAATGTTGAAAATAATTATCATAAAAGAATAACCTGTTTTAATTATTACAGATCTCTCTGCTTAACCACCCAAATCAAGGTGGAAACCAATATACATGTACATAGTAAGATGTTATCACTTCCTGCCAATTTTGATTTCTAAGAAAAATTGCAAAGGAAATGTTGATCAATTCATTTGGAAACATTGTATACGATGTATTTTTACAGGGGATCTGTTCCTAATTAATTGGTGTTTATTTGATTGTTAGAATTCCATCTGATCTTACTTCAACCAAAAATAAAATAAATTCTACATTTGACTTTTTTATTTTCCAAATATCAGACTGATCTCATTTTAACCAATGTGGAAAAAAGTGATAAATTTTCCTTTGGACTTTTTATAATTAATATGTATGGAAAGTATACTTTGCTTTTTCACAGTGCAAAGCTATCTAACTCAGATGGTAGTTACTCTGTGCTTGGAGTGTTTTCTCTCTTTACTGCCACCTCTTCATTTCCCTGGCATCCTTTAAGACAGCTCAGATCACATCTTCTGGAGGAAGCCATTCCTAGTCCCCCCAAGTGGTCTCTCCCATTAACATCTGGCCTTCTTGAGGACCAGAGTTGTTTTTGCCTTTCTTTGTAACCCCAGCACTTAACACAGTGCTGACACAGTAAATACTTAACGATTGCTTGCTTATTTGTCGACTAACAATTATAACCTAATTTGTCATGGAATATATTATCAATAATTTTGCATGATGGCATAGGTTTTATGAGCCGTTGATGAATCATGGTATTCTGTAAATATTTCACATTTCTATGACCAGCTGTAGTGCAGTATTCAGCTGAATAACTATATATTATTAGTGTTTTATATCAACTACATATGGTCTAAAATGTATGTGAATAAAAATACGCAAAATAGATTATGGGGTAAATGGAACAGGTTGGACACAAGCACCAAGGTGTAACGATTGGAATGACGCCACCTGCTGGAGACTTACTGTAGAAGAGTTCCGTCCATGAAGCAAAAGTCTTTGAGGGCAAGACCAGGAGTCTTTTCTTTGGCGTCAGGAAGTGACGCAGGCTAGTGGGAGGAGGAAGGAAGAGACTGGTGCTCGGTCTCACTCTCTTTCCTGTGGACTCTGGTGGAGAGCAGAGCTAGAAATGTGCTCTCCCTTTAATAGATAGTAATCTAGGCCTTTCTCTCTCTCTTTACCAAATTCTTATTCTCCTTAATAAATGCTTAAAAGCCTAACTCTTGCTAAAGCTTATAATTTATTGGCGACCACTCATTAGATATTTTAGACAGTTTAGCTAGAATTTTAGCCCTTAACAAAGGGTATCAGGGAAGGCTTTATGGGAAAGGTGGCACTTGAATAAAATTTTGAAGGCAACAAGGGATTTTAAGAGGCAAAGTGCATGGGAATGCATACTAGACATTTGATCTTAGAAGCAGCTAGGTGGCACAGTGGATAGAGTACCGGCCCTGGAGTCAGGAGTACCTGAGTTCAAATCCAGCCTCAGACACTTGACACTTACTAGCTGTGTGACCCTGGGCAAGTCACTTAACCCCAATAGCCTCACCAAAAAAAAAAAAAGAAGAAGCAGTAAGAGACAATTGGAATTTATCACATAGGGGAATGATATGGTTAAACCTGCACTTTAGGAAAAATGCTTTAGCAGTTATCTAGAGGATGGATTGGAGTGGGGGGAGACCCGAGGCAGAGAGAAAAATTAGGAAACTGTTGAAGTAGTCCAGACAAGAGAATCAGGGCCTGGACTAGGGCAATGGTAACATGAGTGGAGAGAAAGACATTGTATAGGAGAGATGTTGACAAGACTTGGCAGTAGATTGTATATGTGGGTCCAGTGTGAGTGAGGAATGCAGAATGAAAGCAAAGTTTGTGAGCTGGGGTGACTGGGAGAGGATGGTGGTGCCCTCAACAATTATGGGAAAGTTGGGAAGAGGGGAAGACATAGGGGGAAAGACAGTGAATTCTGTTTTGGACATGTTGAGTTTGTAGGACATCCAGTTTGAAATAGCCAAAGCAAGCTGGTGCTTTATGACTGGACCTCAACAGAGAGACTAGGGTTGGATATTCTAGGCTTGGGAAATATGTGCTTAGAGATGATCATTAAATCTGTAGGAACTGATGAGGTCACCAAGTGACAGTGTGTAGAGAAAGAATAGACAAAAAGTCTAAGATAAAGCCTCGGAGTATACAACAGTTTAAGTGACATGATGTGGATGATGAAAGGAAGCTGAAAAGGAGCAGGTAGAGAGGTAGAAGATCCAAGAAAGAACAACGTCAAGACTCAGAGAGTATGTAGTAGGAGAGGGTGGTCAGCAGTGACAAATGGGACAGAGGAGCCAAGGAGGATGACAAATGAGAAAATACTGAGCCTCCTACAATTGTTCTGCTTCTCAGGTTTCAAGAAAATATATACTATTTCTGTGGAAAACTAAGTTCTTCCTTCCAAATCAACTTTCAAGGCAACTGTGGATATGACTTACTTGTTATTGGTGGCCTATGCATTGAAAGAGAGCTAACATAATACAGTGGAAAAAATACTGAACTTGGATTTGGAACTCTGGGTTTCGGTCCCAGCTCTGATTCTCTGATAGCTGTATGACCAATGACAAGAGATTTAAGCTTTCTGAATCTCAGTTTACTCATCTGTAAAATGGGGGGGGATCTTACTTGTACTACCTGTTTTATGGAAATGTAAGGAAAACACTGTGCAGTCATTAAAGTGTCATATAAATGAGAACTGCTGTTCCTTCTAAACCAATCATTTGTCTTTGGGCCTTTAGTTAGTTTTATTAAGAAAAATAATTGTTTGTTTTCCATAGGAACCAAGATCAAGAGACCACTGCCCTTCTCAATGTGTAATAGAAGTGGTTGTTGTTAACTTCCCCATGGGATGGGATGTTTTCATATGACATTGGTAGCTTTAAGTATTGTCAGCTTAGCATGGCACCTGGGAGCACACCCAATTCCATAAACCTCACTTGCTGCAGGAGTCACAGCCCATATTCAGGGGCATTCCACATGTGGTCAAACAGGTTCAACTGCACCTGAGCAGTCTGACTACTCTTCCTGGGGTACAATTCAGCTATTGGGAATTATAGGAGAAATTCCCATTTGTTGAATGCTAATGTTCCGTTCTGGGGCAGCTAGGTGGCTTAGTGCATAGAGCACTGAGCCTGGCATGAGGAAGACTCAAGTTCAAATCCTGCCTCAGATACTTACTAGCTGTGTGACCTTGGGCAAATCCCTTAACCCTTTTTGCCTCAGTTTCCTTATCTGTAAAATAAGCTAGAGAAGGAAATGGCGAACCACTCCAGTACCTTTGCCAAAAAAAACCTCCAAATGGGGTCACAAGGAATCAGATATTATTGAAACAACTGAACAACAACACACACGTAATTTAACAGGATTCTTCAACTAGGTAATTTTATTCCTAGAAGTAGAACATCCTATTTCAGGTGATACTATGTGAGGAAACAGCATAATAATCCAATGTTATTTCTGCTATAAGATTCAGGAGGCATGGTTTCTGGTCCTGACCGTACCATTAATTCAATACATATGTGATGCTGAACAAAACTAATTAATCTATCTACACCTGATTTTCATCACAATAAAAGGAGAGAGATAACTGCTTTACCCTTCCTACTTCTAATATCCTGTTTATTGAATATTTGAAAGTGTAAGAAACTCAACTGTGTGTTAAATAGTTATTTCTCCTAATTTCCTAAGACTATTAAAAATTATATATTAAAAATTAGCTTTAAAAAACAATGTATTTCATAATCAGAACTTACTTGATTGCAAATAATTTTATTTATTTCATCCATGTGGGAATTCACTCTATTTCTAGAACTCTTCAATTTCTAATCTTAGAGAGTTGTCTGGGTCAGTGAGACATTAAGTGACTTGCCTAGATTATATATTTAATGTGTGTTAAAGGCAAAACTTTGAACTCCCATCTTCCAGCAAGGCTGCACTTCTATCTATCATTCCAGGTTGCTGCTCTACAACTAATTACATAAACTATACGTGAAAAGAATAGTCGGTAGATTATTTCAACTGTCAGAACAATGCACTAGAACTATCAAGATGGAGTAAACCTTTCTCTGTTTTATAATTCCCAAATAAAGTCATGCAGGAATAAAGAGCTAATAAGCAATCAATGGGGCTCTCTCTTTTCTCTTATTCACTTAGATGTTAATTATCTTAAAAACAAACGCAGCCAATACCATACCTCCCCCCCAAAAAAAACCTCTTACAAGTATTTTCAGTCTATATTGAATAGGGGGTTGTTAGAGGGGTTTTGTTTGTTTGTTTGGTTGGTTTTTTATTTAAAGTGCCATGGTTTGGTCTAAGTAGCTATATATAGTAACTCATAACACCTATTACTTTATTATTCCAGAGAAGGAGGATTTTTAAATGAATTTGATCATTTTACAGAAATTTTACACCATTGGTATATTCTTAATTTTTAAGTCTTGTCATATAATTCTTTTTCTATGAGAATAATAGGCTCAGATTAAGTAATACCACTACAAAGAATTCAAAATTGTTACAAAATTTTTTTTAGTTCATATTACATTTATTTCCAAATCAGATAGATTTCAGTTTGCAACTTGGATAGCAGCAATCAAAATATAAATAAATGTTATTATTTATTAACATAATTATCTGGATTGTACTTTGACTTCCAGTTGATTAACTTTTGCTTAGTCTTACAAAGCCATTTAAGATACAATAAAAAAGGGAATTAATCTGGCCATATCTGATGAACGTTGAACTCCTTCTCTAAGGATTACTTAGCTGGAAATCAATAGATGTTTGTTGTGGTAGAGGATAAACTTACAGATGCACCTGAAAGTCCATAGTTCTGTAATGTCATATTGAAGAGAACCTGTAGAAATCAAGAGATAAAAGATACATATTATATAACTCTTGAGCTCATGATTTGTTCAACTCATTTAAGTAATGCTTAGTGCTTCCAAATTCATATTGAGACCATAATGATGTTGGCCTGTTGTTGGGTCTTTTCTCACAGGACTGTTGAAGGTATTACCACATTTACCCAACTGTGCTGGTCAGATTCTTTTTTGTACAAATAGAACTCTGAGAATTCATTTAACATTTATTTGTTTTCTTTCTTGTTTATTGAATAAATATGTATTAAGAACTTGCACTATGCTAAGGATAGGGTACAAAGGCAATAAATATAGAGTCCCTAAAGAGTTTATAATAATCTAGGGAAAATAAAGACATATACATAGATAAATAAATACTTCAGTGATGTCATCCAAGTCCTTACTCCCTCCCTTGGTATCATACATGCCCCAGATAAATATAATGCCAGTTAAAATGAATTTCCAAGAATACTGAAAAGAGCTATGACATCAAATGAGGGAGAGAACAGGTTGAGCTGGAAGAATCAAAGCCAGATTCATGGAAGAGTTAGCAGCATTTTGTCTGGATCTTAAAGGATGAGTAGGATGTCAATAAGGGAAATGTGAGTGGGGGATTCTAGAGGCAGGGAATAGTGTGAGCTAAAGGTACAAAGGTGGGAAAGTGTAAGAGATGTTTGGAAAACAGCAAAGAGTGAAGCTTGTCAGGAGTTCTAAGAGTAGGAACAATGTAAACCAGGAGTTCTTAAGGAAGCTATGTTGTTGTTTCATTTGTGTTTGAGTCTTCATGACCCCATTTGGAGTTTTCTTGGCAAGGATGCTGAAGTAGTTTACCATTTCCTTTTCCAGCTCATTTTACAGATGAGGAAATTGAGGCAAACAAAGCTGAGCAACTTGCCCAGGGTAACTGAGTGTGATAAAATAATGGAATTTGGCAGATGCCCAGGGGCCCTACCTGATTGACTTAGTATTGTTTGAATTGGGTGAGAATGAGAAACTAAGTACCTACTTGGGAATGAGTGGATGGAGGCCACACCTGGCTGGCCCTGAGTGACGTGTTGGTGTACTACTGACGTTAGCAGGGTACCACTCTCAGCCAACCAGCCTGAAGGACCTCCCCTTTGGGGGAGGGAGAGAGAAAGTAAGAAGGGAACACTCACTCATAGAAGCTCTCTTTCCTTTTGGTGAGCTTCAGAGTGTACCGGAAAAGGACTGCACAGCTGACTCTCATTGAAAAACTACAGACCCCAGGTGGTGAGTTTGTGGAAGCAAGGCCAGCTCTTTGAGCTAGCTGAACTGGAAGCAAGTTTGGAGTTTGAGTCAGTCTTTTCTAGAGCCAGGGAGCTTATTCATTTTCTCTTCTTCCCCTATTCCCTTGTCCCTGGTTTTATTAACTTCACCTTTGTTGTAAATTTTGTTCCTAATAATAAAATCTGGTTTGTTTGTGGAAAAGAAGCTGTTAATCAACTTTCTTATTAGCCTGGGAGAAATAACTAAAAAAAGGCAGTTTGGAAGTGAGGAAACTTTGGACCTAGAGGTCCCTCATTATTTTCTGAACCCCAATATTACAGCAAGCCACCCAATTAACTCTCCCCATAATAAATTTGGTCCTTACATAAGCTAGTAAGTGTTAAGTCTAGATGTTCATTTTCTTCACTTGAACCACAACTTACTTTTCTAAATAAGGATGCCACCTGTAGTAGATAGCATTCCATACTATGGAATTCTCAAAAGTTTCTAGAAATACTGTCACAGTGATTAAAAATGATATAGAAATGTGATTTTTGTCTTTAGTAATGATTCTGGTGCTATTATAATATAAACACTTAAGTATCTGGAAAAATTGCAGACCTTAGTATTAACAAAAAAAAGACAAACAAGAAAAATATTAATAACTCCTGACCTGTATGCAGAGGCATTCTTATTGAAAGGTGTGGAAAGGGAAGAGGCCAACTTTCCTAAGTGATAGATATTCTACAACAGCCCATGTTTTTACCGTCACACAATTGATTGAAGAGATAAGGGCAGAAGTGGGGAAGGAAAGGAGCAAGTATTTACTAAGCTGCTACTATGTGCCAGGAACTGTGCTAAGGACTTTAGAAACATTTCACTTGATCCTCACAACAAACCTGAGGGGGAAGAATATTATTATTCCTATTCTATGTGAACTGAGTAAACTGAGGCAGACAAAGGTTAAGTAACCTTCCCACATTTGAACTCAGATCTTCTATCCTCTATACCACCTGACTGCCAACATAATACAAGGTCTCATTGTGCTTCTTGTTTATTGATTATAGGAAGGTATTTGAAGTGCCACCTTACAGTACCTTTTCCAACAAGGAATTTCTCAAGTATCACTTATAACTTCTTGACCTGCCCCATGAGAGATAGCACTTTGGTAAATCAGTGATCCTCTGATTCTTAAAACCAAGGGTGACATATGTAAAATGGGTGGGCTCTCCAAAGTTCTTTTTGACTGTCATGGTGGATATCCAGTACAGGGTCCAAATAGAAAAGGTTGAATATCCTCTCCATATAGATGAATGTTCTTGTTTGTGGATAATGTGTTGATTACAAGTCCCAGAACATTGCAGAGCTTCCAAAGTGATAACCATAGGCAGTCAAAAGCATTCTGCCTGAGTTCTCACCACATAGGAAAAACCAAGGGGATAAAAATTGTTGTTGCCTGTATTGTGATGTGCAGTTTGATGGACAAATGGTAGAACACTCCCCTTAGAATGAGCATCTTGAGCAGGGTCTGCCCAAAGATAGTGCACTGGGCTTGGAATTGAAGGTAAGGAGAACTGGCTGGATTACTTTTGGGAAACTGCAGAGAGAGAGAGAGAGAGAGAGAGAGAGAGAGAGAGAGAGAGAGAGAGAGAGAGAGAGTGTAAAATCATTCTATATATACTTTAATTTATCAGTTCTTTCTCTGGATGCAAATAGTATCTTCCTTCATAGGTCCTTTGTAGTTAATTTGGGTATTTATAATGGTCAAAATAACTTAGTTGCTCAAAGTTGTTTTTAAAACAACATTGCTAGCAATACTACTACTGGGTTTATATCCCAAAGACATCCAAAAAAGAGAAAAAAACCTATTTGTACAAAAATATTTATAGCAGCTCTTTTTGTGGTATCTAAGAATTGGAAATCAAAGGAATGCCCATCAATGGGAGAATAGTTAAACAAGCTGTGGTGGAATATTATTGTGTTATAAGAAATGACAAGCAGGATAATTTCAGAAAGGCCTAAAAAGACTATTATAAACTGATGTATAGTGAAATGAACAGAACTAGGAGAACTTTGTGCACAGTGACACCAATATTGTTTGATGAAGAACTTTGAATGACTTAACTATTTTCAGCAATACAATGATCCAAGACAATCCCAAAGGACTAATGATAAAGCATACTATCCACCTCCAAAGAAAGAACTGATATTGATTGAACACAGATTGAAGCATGCTATTTTTCACTTTCATTTTTTCTTTAATTCAAGTTTTCTTACACAAAATGACTAATATGGTAATATTTTACATAATTGTACATGTAGCCTATATCTGATTGCTTACAGCCTCAGGGAGGGGATGGGGAAAGAGAAGGAGGGATAGAATTTGGAACTCAAAACTTTAAATAAAAATGTTTATTATTTAAAAAAAAAACCATTGCTGTTACTGTATAAACCATGCTCATGGTTCTGCTCATTTAATTCTTCTTTATTTCATGTAAGTCTATGTTTTTCTAAGATCATCCAGCTCATCATTTCCTATAGCATAGTAGTAGTATTTCATCATAATCATACACAACTTATTCAGTCATTTCCTAATTAATGGGTATCCCTGCAATTTCCAGTTGTTTGCCATCACAAAGAAAGCTTGCTATAAATATTATAGAACATCTTAGAACAGGTTCTCTTAGGAAACAGACTTGGTAGTGATATTGCTGGGAAAACGGGTATAGGCAGTTTAATAACTCTTTGGACATAAATCCAGATTGCTCTCCAAAATGGTTGGATCAGTTCACGGTTCCACCAGCAGTGAATTTGTTTCCCAATTTTTCCACACCTCTCTAAGATTTGTCATTTTCCCCTTCAATCATTTTAGCCAATCTGATAGGTGTGAGATGATATCTCACAGTTGTTTTAAGTTGTATTTCTCTAATCAATAATGATTTAGAGCATTTTTTCATATGATTATAAATTGTTTTGATTTCTTCAAAACACTGCCTATTTATATCTTTTGACTATTTATCAATTGAGGAATGACTTGTATTCTTATAACTTTGTGAAAGTTTTTTATATATTTGATATATGAGACCTTTTTTGTGAGAAACTGTCTATAAATTTTTTCCCAAATTTTCTGCTTTCCTTCTGTTCTTGGCTATATTGTTTCTATTTGTTGAAAATCTTTTTAATTTAATGTAATCAAAATTATCCATTTTACACTGCTCTCTATCTTTTGTTATTCATAAATTGTTCACCTATCCATAAGTTCGATTTGTAATATGTTCCATGTCCTTCAAATTTTCTTGTAAATATCTCTCTATATCTAGGTCATATATCCATTTTGATCTTATTTTTGTAAACAGTGTAAGATGCTGGTCTATACCCAATTTCTGCCAAACTGCTTTCCAGTTTTCCCAGTATTTCTTTTTACCAAATAATGAATGATTATCCCCCAAACTTAAGTTTTTTTTTCTTTTTTGGGGGCGTGGGGGTGTGGCAATGAGGGTTAAGTGACTTGCCCAGGGTCACACAGCTAGCTAGTAAGTGTCAAGTGTCTGGGGCTGGATTTGAACTCAGATCCTCCAGAATCCAGGGCCAATGCTTTATCCACTACGCCACCTAGCTGCCCCCATAAACTTAAGTCTTTATGTTTGTACATAGAAATACAGGGTTACTGTATTTACTTGCTGCTGTAAACTATATGTCTGCACTATTCCACTGATATACCTTTCATTTTCTTAGCTAGTGCCAGGTAGTTTTAATAATTACTGCTTTATAATATAGTTTAAAATATGGTACTACTAAAGCTCCTTCTTTTACTTTTTTTCATTAGTTCTTTTGGTATTCTTGATTTTTTTCTAAATGAATCTTTTATTGTTTTTTCTAATTAAGAAAAATAATTTTTGGTAATTTAATTGGGATGGCATTGAATATATAAATTAGTTTGGGTAAAATTGTCTTTTTATTATATTGGTCCTGACCTACCCATGAACAATTAATATTTGTCCAATTATTTAATCTGATTTTATTTGTATAAAAAGTTTTTAAAAATAATTTTGTTTATATAGTTTCTGGGTTTGTTTTGGCAGGTGTACTTCCAGGTATTTTATACTGTCTAGAGTTGTTTTAAATGGGGCAACTCTTACTGTCTCTTCTTTAACAGTTTTGTTTGTGATATATAGGAATATGTGCCCATATTTCCTCCCTTCCGTCTGATAAAAAGAAGCATATGAGATTGAAAATTCAGAACTTAAAATAAATTGAATTTTGAAAAAGAATACCAGTATAGACTTTTACCTGGCAAAGGCAAATGTCTACTTCTTCCCATTAGAAAGGACAAGTGAAAGACCAGAGGATATACACAGAGGAACATCAAAGGTGGAGCTCAAGCAGTAACACCTTCAGTCTCTTAGGAATGTTGCTAAGAATGTGTGCTAAGAATGGGGAGAGGAGGTGATGGTCCGTGTTAGAAATTTTAATGTGATGAATAAGGGGGCTATTCCCTTTACGTCTATAGATATCTCCCACTTTTTTTCAGGGTCATCTGTCTGTGGAGAGAAATATGAAAGAAATGTTTGTCATTCTGACATGTCATAGGATGAAAAGGAGTGGTAAACAATGCCCTACATAATTATTGACAAAAGAACTTCACTGTGGAGTCAGTGGTGCCCTAATGTCATGAATGGATATAATAATGTACCCTCCTAAATGCCTGATTACCTAACTTACCATGAGATCATGACTTAGGCAATGGGAAGAACATAATCCACCAGGTCTAGAGAAAAATGTAATTAATTACTGATATTGAAAAATAGTCATTTTTGAAAGGGAGAATGGCAAAGCCAGTGAAAAGGGGGAAACAATTATGCCTGATTCATCTATTTGTTTTTAGGTTTGGGGAGCAGAGGGAAAAGATTGGGTAAACTAGTAAAAATGTACTTATAAACTTAAATTTAATAGCTGTGGTTTATTTTTTTTGTTTTAAAACATTTTGTTTGAAAATACCATTAGGTGAATGGATTTTTTTCTGATCTTAGCAACAAATTTTAAAATAATCAGGCTCCTAAGGACTACACACACACACACACACACACACACACACACACACACACACACACACACACACACACACACGAGAATACCTATTCATTAACTATTATATGAAATTAAGCAGGCTTCTGTATCAGAGTTTCTAACAGATTCTAGTTATGACTAGGAACAGGAAAATAAGGAAAAGGGAAAGGGAAAAAAGGACATTGTTAATTTCATATAAAAGCTTATAATACTAAAATTAAAGTGTATACTAATTAAAATTAAATATACTTTGATCCATGTATATAACAAAGAATGGGTCAAGAACCATGAATATTTCACTTTTTTATCCTGAATGCACTTTTTAATTGTCAAATAAATGCTGCAATTTTATTGAAAGAAATACAATGCCCATCCCAAGGCTAACCTCTCTACTCCATATTTTCATTTCTATCTCTTCCTTTCAGGGTCTTATTCTCTCAATTACCATGTTTCCCCAGCACCTTCCATTTCTTCTTTTCTATCTACACTTCCCTGTGTGCTTTCCAACAAACATTAATTTCCCATCACAGAAACATTTGCACTAGATCTTATTGCTAGCCATCATATTAGTTCTCACTTTCCCTTTGCTGCCAGATTTCTTAAGTTGTTTGTATGTACCCTAAAACTACTCATTCTCCAAAAAGTCCTTGTACTGTCCCCATCTTTGTACCTTTGCCTACCCCTTCCTCTGTGCCCCCCCACTACCTACATGATTTCCACTCTCTCATTCCGCTACTTGAGTTGTACCTGTCTTTCATTTGTCAGTGAAGTATACATCTCACATCCATTGTTCTTCTCCACTTGTAATGATAGTACATTCCTGAAAGCTGCATCCTGGAAAGTATGATTATATTTTTTCCATAAGAACACTGTTCTTAGTTGAAGTTTGTTTTCCTTACCAAGAAGACAGTTAGTATTATAGATTATAGATACATTGAACAATAAGATAAACAAACACAGTACAAGCCTTATATTACAATATAATATATTCATTGATTATTTATGGGTCCCCAAAGTGCTAATCACATATTACATATAGAACTTAACATAAAAGTCATCCTCATTCCCACTTCCATTCTTGTCCTTTATAAACTTTTATTTCAGTGGAGTTCACATTTTCCAGCAATATTTCTGGGTTGTAAATATACATCCAGCCTATGGTCTGCTAGTCCCCACCTCCGCACTTATGCTGTTACTAAATCTATGAGCTGCCCCTCTCTTTTCAGGGGACAACCTTAAAAATGAAGATCTTTCTTTCTTTCTTTCTTTCTTTCTTTCTTTCTTTCTTTCTTTCTTTCTTGTCTTACTTCTTCGACTAGATTTGTCAGAGGGTAGGGACTGCCTCTGATTTGTATCTCCACAATGCCTTGCACATCAATATTTATGCTCGTATCATCTCCTCTATTAGAATGTAAGTTCCTTGAAGACAAGTACCATTTCATTGTTAACAGTCTTTGTATCTCCATTGCCTTGCCCATGTTTGTTGTTCAATCATTTCAGCTGTGCTCTACTCTTCGTGACCCCATTTGGGGTTTTCTTGGCAAAGATACTGGAGTGGTTTGACATTTCCTTCTCCAGCTCATTTTACAGCTAAAGAAACTAAGGCAAACAGGGTTAAGTCACTTGCCCAGGTCATGAAGCTAATGTCTGAGACAGCTTGTGAACTTGGGTCTTCCTGACTCTAGGCCCAGTGCACTATCCACTGTGTCACCTAGCTGACACACCTAGCTGAGTTATTAAATAAATGTTTGATTCATTGATAGTTATTGAGTAAGCAAGTATTTTTGCTTGATTTAACTGAGCACCAAATTTTCCTTTAGGTTGATTCCCTACTTAAATGCCACATTTGTCTATAATGTCAGAATCAAAGCTTCAAATGTGAGAGCTGTGAAACTGTAGAGACAGAATTGAAGTGAGTTGGTACAGGTTACAAATCATTCAAATAATTTTTATCTTCTTTTAGTAATATTAAATTATTTTAAGGGACTGAACTTCGAATAGATTTAGTTATCATAAAAGAGTTGTTACAATCATGATCCCACCTTAGTAAGGAGAAAAAGATTTGACATTTTCTAGAATAGCAACATGAAAATTGCCCTTGTTCCATCGATCCCAGAGTTCCATTTCTGACTGTAGCATCGAGAGAAGAGCATATAACTCTCTCTTGAGATCAACCTCAGGGGCAGCTAGGTGGCACAGTGGATAAAGCACTGGCCCTGGATTCAAGAGGACCTGAATTCAAATCCTACCTCAGACACTTGGGACTTACTAGCTCTGTGACCCTGGGCAAGTCATTTCACCCCTCATTGCCCCACAAAAAAAAAAAAAGAAAAGAAAAAAAGAAAAAGAAAAGGTTCAAAGGCTAAGGTTGGATAGATGGATGGATGGATGGATGAATAGATAGGTAGATGATAGATAAATAGATAGATGATAGATAGATAGATAGATAGGTAGACAGATATAAAACAAAGTGTTCAGAATTCCTTTAAAAATCCATAATGAGTGTTCCACAGATCACTAAAAATCACAGAAAGGGAAAGCCTGACAGGACCTTGCAGACCATCCACTTTAGACCTATCATTTTACCCATAGAGAAATAAGGAGCAAGCCTGTGATTTTCCTGATACAGGGAACTCCTAGGTGAGGAAACTCTACCAAAACAGATAGGTTCCTTCTCTGCCACTTGAGTTTGAGACAGTTGCCTCAGGCATTGGGAAATCAGGTGACTTGCCAGGATCATGTTGCCAGTCCTAGAATCCAGGCCTTCCTGTCTCTGGAATCTACTCTATACACTATAACCCACTGCCCGTCATCCCTAAAATTGCAAAAGCCTTTTTTGAGATTTACCTCCATGATAGTAATTTTATTATTTATATACTAGAACCAAGGTGTCACAATGGATAGTAAACCAGATTTTGAAAGAGAATTGAGTTCAAAGCTGCCTCAGACATCAACTGTGTGACCCTGGGCAAGTCACCTCTTTCAGCCTGACTGTCTTTATCTGTAGAATGGGGATAATAAAAGCACTTGTTGTTGTTCAGTGATGTCCAACTCTTTGTGACCCCATATGGGGTTTTCCTGGCAGAGATCCTGGAGTGGATTGTCATTTCCTTCTCTAGCTCATTTTACAGATGAGAAAACTGAGGCAAACAGAGTTAAGCGACTTGCCCAGGGTCATACAGGTAATAAGTGTCAGAGGCTGGATTTGAACTAAGGAAGATGAGTCTTCCTGACTCCAGGCCTGGCACTCTATGCACTTTGGTGCAACCTAGCTACCATTAAAAGCACCTACCTCACAGGATTGTTATCAGGATCAAATAAGATAATATGCATATAGTGCATTGCACACCTTAAAATACTACATGAATGGCTAGCTATTGTTGTGATTATTATCATTGAGGTAAGCTTCAAGAAAGGCTTCTATCCATTCATTTATATGAGCCTTTTTTGTGGGGCAATGAGGGTTAAGTGACTTGCCCAGGGTCACACAGCTAATAAGTGTCAAGTGTCTGAGGTCGGATTTGAACTCAGGTCCTTCTGAATCCAGGGTCGGTGCTTTAATCCACTGCGCCACCTAGCTGCCCCCTATATAAGCCTTTTTTGAAGCTGACTTCCATAATTGTAAATTTATTTATACTCTAATGACAACTATAGGTACTGAATAAAATAGCTGGATTAAATAATTCACAACAGCCCATTAAATAGTTTATAATGCATATTATGCCAAATGGCTATGTGAGGGAGTTTAAATTCTAAAATGAACTCATTTTATTCAAGACTAATTCCTGCTCTCTTAAAAGGTCTATTTACAATGTATGAGAAGTGTAGCATCATTAGTTAGGTGAGAAAAACTGCCTTTCCTGATTGTCGAGCCCTGCTTTGTGTTTACAATTCAGGCTCATTCAACATTGTTCATCTTTTCATCCCCCATTATGAGCACTTGTGTGATGTCAGATGAAAAGTTGGGTAAAGCCAGGGAGTCAGTCCTCAAGAAGAAGGGGCTGGTTGAAATCAGGGGATTACCCTAAAGGATCCTAACACACTTACACCAATGGAGCCTCAGAAACACAGAATGGGTAAGCCTGGTCACCAACTCCATACCTCTGGACATGTGGGGTCTTCCTTTTTAGGGCTCAGCTTTTTGCATGTGCTTTCCTACCCAGAACTTTTAGCGATGGTCTTTGGGGTTTTCCTAATACTTCCTTTTCAACTTTCTGATTTTCCTCATTTGCTTTATTCTTAAAATATGTGCTTCTGTATTCACCTAGACAGACCAGCTCCGAGTTACTCTGCTTCCTCGGAAAACACCTGCCAGGATGCCCCAAGCTCTCTCAGCCCTGAAGACACAGGTGAATACAGGACAGGTCCAATTTAGAAGCCCCTAAGATTATTTCCATAAAGGTAGAGGCTGGCACTTCCAGAATCTCATGTAATAAATAGTCTGAACTGTGTAGTTTGTCTTGATTTTTTTTAAATACACAATTATGTGTTGGAACATATATATCGTGGCTTTGATCTCAGGCTGCTTTTTACATATTAAGTTCTCTTTGCTTAAATTCAAACTACTTTCTTCTTATCTCTACTCTTTTCCTCAATTCAAAGTTCTTTCAGCATTTTCCTCTCAGGTTTCAAGGATCGAAGACACTGATCTAAGAAGTATTCCCCATTTCTTGACCTCCCCTGTCTTATATACTTCATTATTATTATTTCAATAGTTAGGCTATTTATATCTCATGTTTTATATAGGTGGTGAAGTAGAATAGTAGATAGAGCACTGAACCTGAAGTCAGAAAGACCTGAGGTCAAATCCTGCCTCAAATATTTCTAGCTATATGACCCTGGGCAAGTCACTTAACCTCTGTTTGCCTCAGTTTCCTTATATGTAAAATGGCAATAATAATAACACCTATCCTTGTTGTTGGGATCAAAATGAAATACCATATTAAAGTGCTTTCAAGTCTTCAAGGGTAATATAAATGCTAGCCATTATCATTTCCTTTACTTTTTTGGAGTCAGAGAATATGTTTGTTTCTTGCGGCGGGGGGGTGGGGGGGTGGAATATTTAAATGACTGCCATTCGTTTCTTGTCTTATAAAATGATGTTTTTGTTTGGTCCACTGAAATCTCTAGCATTTAACAATAATTTTGCCCTTAATAATATTAATTGCTCACATTTCTACAGTGATTTTCAGTTACAGAATGCTTTATATACATTATATCTTTTCATCTTCACAATAATTGCAAGAGGTAGAATATAAGTATTACAGTCTCCACTTTAGCCCTGAGAAAGCTGAGCCCCAGATAAGAATGGTTATTTGTCCAAGGTTACACACTAACAGGTGCTGTTGGCCTTGGAATCTTTTAACTTCTTTCTAAGGCCCCAGACCTATTTTCTTGAATCCTTTTCTGATGTTCCTCCACAAGCTATTGCCTCCCCTCCCCCAAAGGATTTCCTGTTTACTTTGTTTATAGTTGATATCACTGATGTGTACACATTATTTCCAATAATAGAATATAAGCTCCTTGAGGACAGGGACTAATTCATTGCTATCTGCATGTGCTTGGCATAGAGTAAGCATTTGATAAATGGATTGATTGCTTGATCAAGCCTTTGTTGTGACTGACCATAAATCTGATGTTCTTGTCATCCTTCCACGATTCTTCTCCACCTCAAGTGCTAAGTTTGGGGGGGGGGTCCCACTTGCACAGCAGTGCTGCCTTTTAAAAAAAGTGTCATGAGGATCTGGTTGGTAGGGAGTGCCTCACATAGCATCACTGCTTGTGGAGGAAGAGGTGAGAGAACCTGTTTCTGGGATATCGGGTGAGGAAGAACTAGGAAAGTACCCTGGAGAGGCTGTGGAACACAGAAAACACTTGTGGTCTGTTGACCATGTGGCAAATGAGAGATTCTTTGGCTACGGGGGTATCCATCATTATCTTTGACTTTGAAAGGATATGCTCCAAAACAGAAAGCCAGAGGGTAGAATCATTCCAGATTATGTTGTTGTATATCCCAGGTCGGGGATATCAGCTTTGGATTTCTTAGTTTTTGAAGGCTCATCATCTAAAGAATATTCTTTCTGTGTGGTTGAACTATAGGTCAAGATACAGCAGTTGCAAAAAATAATAATGACTCCTCACAAAATCCTGATGATGGGCTATCTGAAACTACAGAAGGTGATGATGAGAAACAAACTAATGAGGAATATGTTGGGAAAAATGTTGCACCATTGGAGTTAATGACAGAGGTAAATTTTACTTACACATTATTATATATTTGGAAGTCATGTTGTTACATCTTTGCAAATAATTTTTAAAACTACCCACATAGACATTTACCTGGCTGCCATCTTTGGGACCCACTTCCATTTTCTTCCTGGAGTCTCCCTGATGTGCTGCTGGCAGCCCTAATTAAGGAAGGGCCTCAGGGTAAAGCTGGAGTTTATGCTTAGACAACTCTACTTCCTCCTGCTGAAATTGCCTTGGGATGCATCCTGAGAGGCATCAACAAGCCCTTTACACTCTCTGTTTGCTCACTGTTCTCTTGACCTACAGTGCCCTTTCTCCTCCCCTGGCATCTCAAATTCCTATCTGGATTTTAAAGCCCAAATCAGATTTTCTTTTCGCAACTCTCTAAGGTCCTTAATTGTATATTTTGTATTATAGTTGTCTTATAGTTAGTGCCTTATCCTCCTATTAGACTAACTCCCTGTGAGTTAGACGTGGTATATCTCATAACAGTAACTGCACCCAGATGCTTTATAATGAAGAAAGAAGAGAGTGGGAGAGGTAGAGAGTAGGATGAGGGAAGAGGAGACATGAAGTACATTTAGTGCTTTTCTCTGCCTGTTTTTTTTTTAACTTCTTTCCCACTAACATCAATTAGAATGAAATACCTTATTTGTGAAAATTGAATCCAAGTACTACAATGTGCTAGATACTTCTGTAGAACATTTGTTGACACAGCAGTGCTCCAGTTTATATCTTAAGATGAAACAGCATAATAGAACATAAAACTTATATGAACATGTAATGATAACTTTGTTGGGGAGAGAGAGGAAGTCCCCCCACCTTTTTCAGGTTGAGCAGCCAGATCCAGGATAACAGATCTAGATTTAGGAGGGTACCTTAAAGCTAATTTGGTCCAAAACTCATTACACTGTGGAGAAGATGAAAGCAGACTGGAGTTAAGCACCTTGCCCAGGGGCATTAATGTAGGAAGTGGTCACACCCCATGGAATTTGACTCCACGTCCCTTAATCCTTAATTCCAATTTCAGTCCTTTTATTCCTCTGCAACTACCCCACCTGTTGTTTTTTTAATAAACATTTTTATTTATAGTTTTGATTTCCAAAATGTGTCCTTCTTTCCCCCCTCCCTGAGATGGTAAGCAATCAGATGTGGATTATACCTGTGCAATTATGTAAAATATTACCATATTAGTCATTTTGTATAAGAAAACTTGAATAAAAGAAAAAATGAAAGAAATAGCATGCTTCAGTCTGTGCTCAATCAATATCAGTCTTTCTATGGAGGTGAATAGTATGCTTCATCATTAGTCCTTTGGAATTGTCTTGGATCATTGTATTGCTGAGAATAGTTAAGTCATTCACCGTTCTTCATCAAACAATACTGCTGTCTCTGTGCACAACGTTTTCTTGGTTCTGCCCCATTCACTATACATCAATCTTACTCCTTATGTTCAGCTAATTGTTTTTATTCATAATATTTAAAACAGATATTTGGAAAGTCTAGAATCATGACCCAACCCATTTACTAAATCATTTGTTTAGTTAAAAATTAAATATGGGGGCGGCTAGGTGGCACAGTGGATAAAGCACCGGCCCTGGATTCAGGAGTACCTGAGTTCAAATCCAGCCTCAGACACTTGACACTTACTAGCTGTGTGACCCTGGGCAAGTCACTTAACCCCCACTGCCCTGCAAAACAAAAAAAGAAATAAAATAAAAAATAAAAATGTAATGCAACATCACAAGATGTCACATAAAAAAAATTAAATGTGAACACTTTTTGCTTTTTACTGTCATCATTTAATATGTCTAAGCTTCAGGAAAAGTTAAAAAATGAAAATTTGGCTTAGCTACTAATTCACTTGTGTCTTCAGAAGTGTAGTAATACTAACATATTGTCTAGAGAATAGAATTTGGGTATATAGAAGCATATTACTAAAATGCAGCAAGCTAAATTCCTTTACTGTTGACTCCACTTAAATCTTTAACTTTCCTTCTTCACAATTCAAAACCAATGGGTGATGCCAATTTATATGCTAAGGAAAAATACATGATGATTGCAATAAGTGTACTTAACTGATACGTCCTTTTATACCTATGTCACTGAGCCATACATTTTTGAGTATAAAATAAATGTACTCCAATGAGAAGTTTTCTAATGCCATCTTTCCTGATGCTGCTTGCTTCTTCATGAACTGAAGCTCTTCACTGCAAAAGTCTGCTTAGTTTTCAGAAAGAAATGGAAAATTATTAAATGTTAATAATTATGTCATTTAGGTTTTGATGATCAAATATAGGGAAAATCCTAAAATATTTTCTTATCAAAGATTACTACCATATCCCTACTATGAAATTTTATAGAGAAAGTAGAATTCCTCTGGGGTTATTCCATTAAAAGTAAATAATGCATAAGAAAAGTAAATAGGAAAAAATTATTTGAATCTACACTATTTGAAATCATTATTTCATTGTAATGAATCATTAAATCATTATAATTAAATACATTCTGGTCATCGATTCCAGCTCAATAGAAATATACAGTGTGAATTCAAATAATTCTACTACTTCAGGAGAGTTATTATTCTTACTAAATCAGGACCCATTTGTAATTATGCCTGTTCTAATGATTTTATCATTAAGTGGTTGGAAAGAGGGTGTTGAAATGGAGCTTAGTTGAAAAAGATTCCTTTGAACAATCTTTATTTAGATAAAGGAAGTAAATTCTTCATCATGCAAGGTCTTAAAACTATGATGGGAGTGTTGCCCATTTTCAAAGAAGACATCATGATATCATTTTATAATAAACACTCATGTAGAATTTTATGTTTTTATTTTAAATAGCTTACTTTTTCCAATTACATGTAAAAACAATTTTTAACATTTTTTTAAATTTTGAGTTCCAAATTCTCTCCTTCCTTCCTTAACTTCCCCCTTCATTGAGAAGGCATGCGATTTGATAAAGGTGCAAAACATATTTCCATATCAGTCATGTTGTGAAATAAATCAGAGACCAATCCCCCCCCCCCAAAAAAACACCATAGAACTTTACAAATACATTTCTCACAATTTTGCTGAAAAGTTTTATTATGCTTCTTGTAGAGAGAGGGAAAACAAGATTCTGTGGGGTTAAATGACAAGCCCATGGTCACAGAGCTAGTAAGTATCAAGTCAAATCAACAATCATTTATTAAGCACCTAGTATATGCCAAGCACTGTTCTAAGCACTGCATATACTAAGAAAGGCAAAAACCCTGAAGGATCTCGCATAGATAATATCTGAGGCAAAATACAAACTCAGGACTCCTGGTTCCAAATCTAGCATTATTTCCACAATAGATGTCAGGCTGTCTCTCAACTCATTTATAGTTATCATTCATCCTTTTGATTTTAAGGTTACAAATCATTTATAAGGAGCCACATATTTTTATTTCAAATTCTGTTTTCAATATATTCAATATATTTTCATTGTTTTATATTTACTAAATATTTACCAATTACATTGAAATTTTTAGCATTCATTTATTAAAATTTTGAGCTCCAAATTCTCTCCCTCCTACCTACCCATTGAGAAGGCAAGCAATATATCAGTTATACATGTGAAGTCATGCAAAACATATTTACGTATTGGCCATGTTAAAAAAAATTTTTAAAACCCTCTCCCCCAAATAAGACCGAGAAAAAGTAAAAGTATGCTTCAATGTGCATTCATCAGTTCTCTGAAAGTGGACAGCATTTTTCATCATGGGTCCTTTGGAATTGTCTTGGGTCATTGTCTTAATCAGAGTAGCTAGGTCTTTTACAGTTGATCATCATTACAATATTGCTAGTACTCTGGGCAGCTAGGTGGTACAATGGATAAAGCACCAGCCCTGGATTTAGGAGGACCTGAGTTCAAATCCAGCCTCAAACACTTGACACTTACTAGCTGTGTGATCCTGGGCAAGTCAACTCTCATTCCCCACCCCACACCCCAAAAAAAAGAAAAAGAAAAGAAAAAAGTTATCCTACAAACCAATTGTAAACATAAACAAGGAAAATACCAGAAAATCACTGTAGAAACTCAGGTTCTCCTGAATCCAGGGCTGGTGCTTCATCTACTGCACCACCTAGCTGCCCTCACTCCAAGTATCTTTGCCAAGAAAACCTTAATTGGGGTCTCAAAGAATTGGACATGACTGAACAACAACACTGCCTTTTATATTATATCTACATATGGGGCAGCTAGGTGGCACAACGGATAAAGCACTGGCCGTGGATTCAGAAGGACCTGAGTTCAAATCTGGATTCAGTCACTTGACACTTACTAGCTGTATGCCTCTGGGCAAGTCACTTAATCCTCATTGCCCTGCAAAAAACAATATTGCTATTACTCTGTATAGTTTCTCCTGTTTTTGCTCAACTTCCCTTTGTATCAGTTCAAGTCTTCCCAGGTTTTTCTGAAGCCATCCCCTTTTATCATTTCTTACAGAACAATAGTATTCCATCACAATAATATACCACAACTTGTTCAGCTATTCTCCAATTGATGGACATCTGTCAATTTCTAATTCTTTGCCACCACAAAAAATGTTATATTTATTTTTCCCTTTTCTTTGTTCTCCTTGGAATATAGACCTAGTATTGCTGGGTCAGAAGATAATGCACAGTTTTATAGTCCTGTGGGAATAATTCACAATTGTCCTCCAGAATGGCTGGACCAGTTCACAACTCCACCAAAAGTGCATTAGTGTCCCAGTTTTTCCACATCCCTTCCAGCATGTCATTTTCCTTTTCTATTCTGTTAACCAATCTGATAGGTGTGAGGTGGTACCTCAGAATTGTTTTAATCTGCATTTCTCTAATCAATAAAGCATTTTTATGTGATTGTTGATAATTTTGATTTTTTCTTCTGAAAATTGCCTGTTCATATCCTTTGACTACTTATCAATTGGGGAATGGTGTGTACTTTTGCAAATATGGCTCAGTACCCTATATATTTAAGAAATGAGGCCTTTATGAGAGAAATTTCCTGTAAAGTTTTCCCCATTTCCTGCTTTTCTTCTAATTTTGGCTCATTCTGTTTTTAAGATAAAAAAATTTTGTGTCCTCAGTTAAGTCTGATTGTAGTTGTGTTTTAGCCCACTGTCCATTGACAGTTAAAACACATGTCTTTTGAGGGGAAAAAAACATTATGTAAGTAAGCATCTACCTTAGCATTCTGCCTACTTCATTTTGAGGTGAATGATAAAGCCAAAAATAGGATGTTCTCATGATTGACAGATCTAAGTAGTTTTTATTCTTATTCAGCATATTTTTATCAATCCTCATGTTTACTCTAAACCATCTACCATGCTTCTGATTCACCTCTTGTCCATGGCATAGATCCTCAGGAGTTCCCATTAAGAAAGGACATCAGTCAAGCAAGACTCTCTTTTACAAAGAGAAATCCAGGTTTTGTTAGAAGACCTCAGAAGATGGGAACTCTTGACCTATAGAGGCAACCCATTTCAGCTTCTACTTGCTCTACTTGTTGGGAGTATTTCCTTACAACAAGCCCAAATTTATCTCTTGCAAATTCTACATGTTCTTACAGTCAAGAAGAATTAATCTAATACTTTATTTATGTTATAGCCCACCAAATGTTTGAAGATAGTTATCCTCTCCCCCACCATGGAGTGTTCAGATTAACATTTCTAGTTCCTTCAACAGATCCTCATATAGCATTTAATCTAGACCCTTTTACCATCCTGGTTGCCTCTTCTCTGGATGTTCTTCAGCTTATCAGTGAGCTCTTAAAATGTGGTGCCCAGAACTGGATACAAAATTCAAGATTTAGTATGACCAGCAGAGAGTACAGTAGGATTATCTCTGCCTTTTTCCTGGCAGTCATTCCTCTCTTAATATAGCCCCAAGTCATACTACTCATTGAACTTGCAAATGAGCTAAAAATCTATACAGTTATCTCTTCCATGTGGTGGGGAAGAAGTTAGGGGTGGGGCAGCCCCTTGATCTGGAAAATCCATGTAAAATTATTTAGTCCTCCCTTCTTACCACAGAAGAAGTCTAAATTTTTTCTTGTTCTTTTATGGGGTGTTTACAGTACCTAATAGTAAAATTTGAGTTAAGGATTTTGTCATAGGTTCTGTGTCATCTGCGGCTTCTGCAAAACTCCCCAAAATTTCCCATTTAATTTCTTATGCCAACCTATGATATATCAAAACCTCAATGGGGAAAGTCACAATGTGGAAGAGATAACTCTACCTCATTTTCAGACCAGCTGTTGAATATATCTCTTTCATCCTATAAGATGAAGAAATTGAGAAATTGATATTTTTCAAACTCAAGTATAACACATTCGATTTATCCCTACTATATTCCATATCATTAAATGTATTCATTTTCTAACCTGTCGATATGTTTTGAAGCCTTACTCTGCCTTCTAGGATATTATCTAGTCCTCTTTATTAGATCATGAGATCCCTGAAGACAGTCTTTTTTTTAACTAGGTAAATTGTTAACTTTTTTTCAAACTTTTAATTCCAGGCTTGTTTAGTGTGGTTAGATTGCAAAGAATGAATTGTATATATGCAGTAAATGAAACAAACTGCAATGTCCAATGGTCTTCAAAATACTAGAGATATGATTCTCTAGATCTATTAAAAAATGAAAAAAGTGAAAAAATAAGGTCACACGATATAAAATCGCAATTTCTTAAAGTATTAATTTTCCGAAGTTGATATTTAATGGTTTGCTCCCTTCTTAGAAGCCTCAGCAACATCTCCAATGAGATCTAAAACTTCATCATCATCATCATCATCCCCAGTGGCAATTGCTGCTTTTTCATCGACAGGTTGTTTGGGCAGAGCCCCTGACAGTCTTCTTAAAGTAGTCAGGCTGTCAGCTCCAAGCTGGTTAAAGATTCTGGGCACCATTCCTGCTTTACCTAAGCGTGGACACTAATAGTAAGCATGTTTGCAGTCAATGATGCCTAAACTTTAGAATTTTTAAAGTGGGTCCCTGTTCCCGAGTGGATAAACGGATTCACCTCTTCATTACCAGAGGTATGGCATCGAATATAGAGGTGTGAGGTGGTTTGCGCCTCTTATTTTATCCCCAGGATCTAGCATAGTATTTAACACCTATTAGGTGCTTGATATATGCTTATTCATTGACTGGCTTTGTGTCATATACAGATTTAATAAGAATGCCATCTATTCCTTTTCCAAATCATAGATAACATGTTAAAAGTTGGGGACATGTATAGACACCTGAGAAATTCCATTGAAGACTTACTCCTAAGTTGATATCAAACAGTTAATATTCTTTGAGTCCATATATTCAGCTTATTCTGAATCCAACTAATTATACTATTGTCTAGCCCACAACACTAAATTTGGTTCAGTATTTTGCCAAAATCTAGTAAATTGTATCTACACCTTTCTCCTGATCTACCAATTAGCAATCTACATGTCAAAATAAGGTTAGTCTGGAATGACTTATTTTTATGTAGTCATGCTGGTTCTTTGGGATTACATATCCATTTTTAGATTGTCACTAATCACTGTTATTATAAAATAATAGATTCTAGAATTTTGCTAGGAATCATAGTCAAACTAATCATTTGCACATTCCATTCTCTACCTTTTTAAAATTGGGACATTTAATCTTCTTTAATTTTTGGATACCTCTTCCATTAGGTGGCTCATCGATTATTCCTGCCAGTTCTTTCTATACCTGAAGATATAATCTGGACCACATAACTGAACTCATTCAGTGTAGCTAAGTGCTCTGTTGATGCCTTATCATCTTGGCTATCAATTCTCTTTAACCATTTTTGTTCTGGCCTTTCCAATTCATTTTTTTAAATCAACTCTTAATTTGCTCCTATTTTTTCAGCCACTGGAAATGACAGAATAAAAATGGCTAACAGGTAGTTGACATTCAAGATAGGTAACGAGATACTGAGTTCTTTATTTTTTTGAAGAAGAAATTGTTCAATTATGTGCCAACAAAACTGATAAATGCATGAACATTTATACAAATATGAAATTGCCATATATAAATAGAATAAGAAATGGAGAGTTTAAACAAGCCTACCTCAAAAAAAAAGAAACTGAATAAACTGTATATAAACTTCCAAAGAAAGGACCACAGGCCCAGATGAATATACAGGTGAAAGAACAATGAACTCCTACATCACTGTTTGCAAAAATAAGGAAGGGGGGGGCAGCTAGGTGGCACAGTGGATAAACCACTGGCCCTGGATTCAGGAGGACCTGAGTTCAAATCTGGCCTCAGACACTTGACACATACTGGCTGTGTGACCCTGGGCAAGTCACTTAACCCCTATTGCCCTGCAAAAACAAAACAAACAAAAAAATAAGGAAGGCACCCTACCAAACTCTTCAGCTATGTATAAGACAAGTATGGTCCTGATATGCAGGGTAAGAGAAAGCAGGAGGAAACTACTTGGCAGAGAAATCAGAAAAATAAGAATCGAGCAGCTCTACCTTCTCTTTGATGTCAGTTATCCCATCTGCCCTTAACAGGGATCCCAGCCTCCTTTGATCCTCCTCTTTCCACCAGTTTGGCTTTCAAAATGCTTTTTTGTTCTCCATAGCTTTCCTCATGCTGAGGAATTCCTTGCTCCAGCATTCTGACACATTATTATGGAACCAAGCCATGCCTTTGTATCTATTTCTTGCTAACTGGCCTTGCTTACATTTTCTATACCTGGCTTTTAGAAACCTTCGTTATTTGTTGTGTCCCTGTGTAACCATGTTGGTCTCTGCAGACAAGTCCCCCTTTTCTTCCTCAGTACAGTTATTTTTTTTCTTCCAGGTTTCACTACTGAGAGCTTGCCATCCCACCTGGATTAACTTCTATAGAAATGGTCCAAAGGATCCTATCTTTCCCCCCTTTGAAGCCTTTAAAATTTTTCCCCCAAAGTCCATCCCTAGAGGATATTATGTCCATATTTCCTTTTGTCATCACAAACTCAAGAAAAGGGGAGTGGTCACTTTATTATAGCCATACCCAACAGCAAACATTTATTAAGCACCTACTATATGCCAGGCATTGTGCCTAAGGCCTAGGGATATAGAAAGGCAAAACCATGGTCCCTACCATCAAGGAGCTCATATTCTAATAGGGAAGAAAACATGCAAAGAACAAACGTACAAAATAAATACAATGTAAATGAGAAGTAATCTTTAAGGGAAAGTTCTGGGTGAGTTTGGGGAGGGGTGCACTAGGGAAGGCCTAATATGTAGAGTGGATTGGAGCTGAGTCAAGAGAGGAGAGCATTCCAAGCATGAAAAGGCACCCAGGGGGGGAGATGGAGCATGGTGTTTGTGGAATGGACAGCACCCCAGAATTGTAGAGTATGTAAAGAGAAGTATTAAAAGATTGGAAATGCAGGAAGGGGCCAGGTATTTCTAATGGTTCCTACTCTTTCCCTTCCAGTCACTGGTTTCTTCTTATTGATAAGAATAAAATCCAGAATCAAAGCTTCTTTTGTGGGTTCCTCTGCCTTTTGAAGGCTGAAAATTATCATTAAGATGAGTCCTGAAATTATTCACTGCTCTGCTTTTAAAGAGGGAGGAAGCTCCAGCAGATGTCTGGATAACTTAAGCCCCCATCATGGTTACATCATTCCTCTTTGCCAGATTTGTGGTCTGTTTCCCAAGTTCCTCATTTAATTCCTTTCCCTGTCCAGGTGGTCTATAGAATCCTCCTCTAACAAAATTACTTCTGTTTTGTGCCTTCATCAGTCTATACTCAAATGTTCTCCACCCTGCTTCCCCATTTAGGTTCTTAGATTTCCTCACTTGAGTTTATTTTCTTAAAATACAATGATCCCTGATCTTCTTGTACCTGTCCCAGTTATGAGATATCTTCCCTTACAATCACTGCTGGCAGTGGGGCAGGGGAAACACCATCCAACGTTCTGGAGACCTTTCCTTTGATCTTTTGACACAAGAAGACTAGGCTGATATCAGAAATATGTTAGAAGATCTGCAGCAGATTGTAAGTTTCACAAGGACAGAGATCATATCTTTGTATCTCCCACAAACATAACATATTGCATACTACTTCTACATATTAAGTGCTGAATAAATGGCTGTTGAATAAATTAATGATTTATTTGGGGCTCTTCCTACAAGAATTTTTGAATGGCCCTGTGAGTCTACAACTCTTCCAACTATTTTCATCATAAATAGATGCCAGCATCTCAAAGAGTAAATGCCAAAACAATACTACATCAATTGATTTTGCTGGGGAATAGTGATGAATTTCTTCCCTAGTAGCATCCCTAGCAGTTTTAGCCCATCTATTCTTTTTGTTTTGTTTTGTAGGGCTTTGTTTGTTTGTTTGCTTGTTTTGCAAGGCAATGAGGGTTAAGTGACTTGCCCAGGGTCACACAGCTATTAAGTGTCAAGCATCTAAGGCTGGATTTGAACTCAGGGCCTCCCAAATCCAGGGCCAGTGTTTTATCCACTGTGCCACCTAGCTGCCCCCTGGGAAAGGCTTCTTTTTTTTTTTTTTTTAGTGAGGCAATTGGGGTTAAGTGATTTGCCCAGGGTCACACAGCTAATAAGTGTTAAGTGTCTGAGGCAGGATTTGAACTCAGGTACTCCTGACTCCAGGGCTGGTGCTCTATCCACTGCGCCACCTAGTTGCCCCAGAAAGGCTTCTTTTTGTGTTTGTTTGTTTGCAAGAGCCCATCTATTCTTACAAAGCAAAACCTATAGCATATAGTTTATCTACTATAAAGCAAGAGTTATTCTACTTAGTCCATGGAGCCTCCTCCCTCAATGGAGGCAATGAGGTTGTAGCAGAAAGTGCACTGAAGGGGGCAGCTAGGTGGCGCAGTGGATAGAGCACTGGCCCTGGAGTTAGGAGTACCTGAGTTCAAATCCAGCCTCAGACACTTAACACTTACTAGCTGTGTGAACCTGGGCAAGTCACTTAACCCCAATTGCCTCACTTAAAAGAAAAAAAAAAGAAAGTGCACTGAATTTAGAGTTAGGAGGGAGATTTTTCCTGAGATCCTGCTTCTCATATTTCATTGCTGTGTGACTGTGGGCAAGTCATTTATTCTCTATTTTGTAAGAAGGGAATAACACCTGTGACTGTTGTGAGGAACAGATTAAATAATGTATATAAAGTGTTTTTCTTAAGTCAGCTATTATTGTTTGAAATGGCTAATCATAATAAGGCACTCAATAAATAGTTCTTTGTTGATCGATTGTAGGCACACTCCTAAACAATGTGTATAATTAATAACTGAGTGAAAAGGTAATATCATAAGTCTCAGTGATATTTAAACTTGAAAACCTATTAATTGTTATTTTTCTCTTTTAGTTCCTAAGAGCAGTAATGAGCCGAAATTACACTGTGGCAAAAAAATTATGTCAATTAAGTAAGTACAGTTTTCTTATGTTTTTCTTTCTCTTCCCTTCTTCATTCTTTCCTTCCTTTTTTTTTCTTTCTTCCTCTTTCTGTTTTTTCCTCTTTTTTCTGTCTTTCTCTTTTTCTCTGTTTCTTTCTCTATATTTCTTTCCTTCTCTCTTGGTCTTCCTAATCTTGCCCAGGCTAAAAATGCAACAACTAGCCTGTCAGTCAATAAGCAGAAAATCAGGGTCAAGGTGAAGAGACACCACCTAGTGTGGGAGCATGAGACAGAAGTCATGAGGAGTGCAGCTAGGTGGGAAATGAAGATGTGGCTGACCTGGGCTCCTTCTTTGAATGGAGGTTCTGGGAAGAAAGATCTCTGTTTCCAATCAGAGGGAGGAAGAGGACCCTGGGACAGAGGCCTCCATCCCATTGCCAATAGGCTTGGACATTTGGACATGCTCCATTTCCAACATGGCTAGGTTCACCTCTGTATAGCAGCCTGGTGTCCCCTTACTCTCAGGGACTGGCCATATTAGGGATGGACTTAATATGAACACCTGATCAGCTTTGGCCCTACCACACCTTAGAACTCCGAAGCTTAAAAGATCAAGATCAGCTTCAGCCTCCCAGTAGCAGTAATTATAGCCATGCTTGGTTCTCTTTTGCATTTCTAAATAAATAATTGTCAGATATAATTTCATAATAACAAATATAATTAGCCAGGGTTTCCACAAATTCATGTAAAAATAAATATAAAACTAATAAATACCTATATGTACACACATGGTAATTAAATAGAAGGTAGTTTGGGGAGAGGGCACCAGCAATTGGGAGCATCAGGAAAGGCTTCATATGTCTGAACTGCATCTTAATAGAAGAGAGTGCATTCCAGGCATGGATGGATGCAAAGGTGTTGAAATGGGAAATGAATTTTCCTGAGGAAAAAAAAATAGATCAAAGGCCAGTTTTGGATGGATTGCAGAATTCAGGAGGAGTAATGTCCAAAGAATTTGGGGCCAGTTTCTGTACAACTTTAAAAGCTAAACAGGGGAGTTTATATTTGTTCTAGAGGCAATAGGAAGCCACTGGAATTGGTTGACTTAAGAGAGTCACATGGTCACACCTGCACTTGAGGAATATGACTTCGGCATTAGTGTGTAAGATGAATTTGGGAGTGGTGGGAGATTTGAAACAGAGAGACCAGTTAGTAGATTGTTCTGATGATCTAGGCAAGAGATGAAGAGCTTGAAATAAAGTGAATGGAAAGAAGAAATCAGATGCCCAAGATTGTGTGAAGTGGAAACAGCAAGATTTGGCAACTTCATGGATATGTGGAGTGAAGAAGAGTGAAGAGTTGAGGATCATGCCGAGATGACAAACTGGAGACACTGGAAGGATAGTGGTGTCCTCAACAGACACAGGGAAGCTTGAATGAGAGAAGAGTTTAGGGGGAAAGAAACTAAATTCAGCTTTAAACTTGTTGACTTTAAGATGCCTGTGAAATCCAGTTTGAAGTTTCCATTAGGCAATTTATGGTCCTAGACAAAACTTAAGGGAGATACTGGGCAGCAGGATCTGTAGATCTAGGAGTCATCAGCATAGATACAACAGGGATGCCTGTAGCACTGAGTGATTAAGTGACTTGCCTAAAATCACAACCAGAATGTCAGAGTCATCGACTTGAACAAAGGTCCTCTATGAGGACCAGCTCTCTTTCCACTGGTCCACAATGCTTCTTGGTAATCCAATAATTTACCAAGTCCTATTAATTTTATCTCTGAAATATATCTTATATCAATCCATCCCATGCTCTCTCTACAGGTCTCCATCCACCTAGACTATTGCCACAGTCTAAGTAAGCCTCAGGTTTATTTGTCCTACAAACTATTCTTTGCACTCTTATCTTTCTTACTCATAGATCTGGTCATGTAACACTCTCTGCTCAAGGTCTTATGGAGTACAGTTCAAACAAACTCCTTTGGCTGATATTTAAGGGCCAGCATGATCCTGTGCTGCTCTTATCTTTCCAGCTTTAATTTATACCAGTACTCTCCATGGGCTTTGTACACTAGGCAAACTATTTGTAAACCCTTATTCACATCCTATGCTTTCTCACTTCCTTGCCCTTGTTTATACCCTTCCTTATGTGTATGATGTTTGTTCCTCCCTTTTACCCATTGAATTCAAACTTGATGTCTAAGAGACATCTCAAATTCAACCTTGTCTGAAAAACAACTCATTATCTTTTCCCCAAAACCTTCCCCTCTCTTGAATTTCCCTATTTCTGTCAAGGATGCCATTATTCTTCTCATCTGCCAGGTTCATGCCTTTAGCATTATCTTTGATAATTCTTCCTGACTCTGGGTCCAGTGCTCTAGCCACTGCACAGCCTAGCTGTCCATCAAATATAAACTCTTCCTTTTAAAGCATAGCTGCTTTCTGTTTTTCAAGTCTTCTTCTGCTTTAATCTCTTCCATACAATCTGAGCCAGCTATAGTGACCCACTTACTATTCAGCACATGTGACATACTCTTTCCAAACTCATTATTTTTCTTCTGACTGTCTTACATCTCTGTAATCGCCTCCCTCCTTTCAGCTTCTCTGTCTCCTTCAAGACTTAGCTCAGATCCTGTCTTCTGCTAGAGGTTTTTCCAACATCCCTATGCCCCAGCTGCTAATGCTTTCTGTTTGAAATTGCCTCCCATTTATACTGCATGTATCATGTACAGATTGAGAGCGGCTAGGTGGCGAAGTAGATAGAGTGCTGGGCCTGGAGTCAGGAAGACTCATCTTCCTGAGTTCAAGCCCAGCCTCAAGCACTTAACAAAAGTTGTGTGACCCTGGGCAAGTCACTTGTCTCAGTTTACTCATCTAGAAAATGAACTAGAGCAAGAAATGTCAAACTTTTCCAATCTCTTTGCCGAGAAAGCCCCAAACAGGGTAACAAAGAATCAGACACGACTGAACAACTACAACAAATTACATAGTGTCTACCCCTCTTGTAATGTGAGATCCTTGAGAGCAAAGGGTCTTTCTTTGTATCCACAGTGCCTAGCACATGGTAAATACTTAATAAATGTATATTGACTTCCCGCTGTCTCCCAGATACCAGAATGCTGTATGAATAATATACCTTCCTCCAACTTTTAATAGTCAAACAGCTTGTCAGATAGGAGAGAAAATCCATTACACCCTGACCCCAAGCTCCATGCTAAGAGAGAACCTCTTTGCCTCTTCTCTAATGAAATAAGTAGTCTATTCTGAGAGGCAGAATTATACCATTGAAAGCACTGCTTTAAACCATGATCTGAAATTTACAAGAGATTAAAGGTTATTTTTTTTCTTTGTTTTGAGGGTTGCCACAGCCAAGCTAAATTTGTCAGCCTTCTGGTGATGTGCCTCTCTGTTGTTAGCCAAATTGGTCCTTGAAAAATAATTTTGATCTGTTGCCAAGGCTCATACTCAAAGCCCTTCAAGCATGATAGAAACTTAAAGGGTTTATTCTCTCCTGGAATAACCTGTGAGGACCCAGGGTCACCTGCATACCATAATGAGGCATCAGAATAATATTTTCCATTTGCATATTTTGAGTAAAGGTTACTAGAAATTTCAAGAGACTTTGTGAGGAATATATCAATCTTACATACATCTCAGATGTCTATTACTTTATTACTCTTTTAAAAATCTGTATAATGGGTTAATAAAATTGACAGTATCTTCCTTTAAGGCGCTTCTAATAAAAGACTCTCCTCCTAAAAATGAAGGCTGCTGGGTAGACTCTAGTATAGTGCTACCAGTGGAAGGATATAGCTTAGTTGTAGAACACTGAGACTACCTGTTATTTGTCAGGTTATGAACATACCAGGTTAATAGCACACCTGATGTTAATAGCACACCCCCTTCCTGGAGGCCATGAAGATAAACAGTAAAAAGTATGTTAAGAAGGTCATGAATGAGAGGAATAAAAAACCAAACCTGAGAAATAGAACAAAGAAGACTATTGGAAAGGGCTCAAACAAAGAGTGAGGGGGCACAGGGGTGTGTGTGAAAATATCAGAAATATTGATCTATATGATGTTAGGAAACCACTTTGCATTCCATTAATTTGAACTGACTTTGAGAGATAATGGAGGATAGAAGGGCCTGGTGTGTTATGGTCCATGTGGTCATGAAGAGTCAGACACAACTGAACAACAAAAATGGCTACATTAATGACTGACAAAATGGTTATGTGACACTGATGGGTCCACTAAGGAAGATATTCTAGTAGTTTAGTCAGGGATCTGTACTGAAACATGTGCTGTCAGTATGGAGATAAAGGAATGAATTAATCAGATGCGTGGAAAAGTGTGAGCAGAAGCATGGATATATGAAATAAAGAATAGTGATCAAAGCTGACTCAAAATTTTCTTACTTGAGAGGTGAAGGGAAAAATGTCATTATCCCTGTATTGAGAAAACTAAACACTTTGGGGGCTTGCATAAGAAATATAATATGCTCTGGCCTTGTCAGATATGGTAGCACACACCTGTGATTTCTGCTGCCAGAGAGTCAGATTGCTGGCCAACTTCTTGAGCTCAGAAGTTCCCAGCTGAAATGGGCTAAGAGAGTGGGGTGTACTCCCGGAGTTTGGCATTAATATGGTGATCACTTAGGAATTGGGAGCCACCAGGTTGCCAAAGAAGACCTAACCATTCCAAGTATGAAACAGAACAGTTCAAACCTCCAATGTCATCAGAATGGAGCCAAGCCTATGAGTAGTCTTTTCCTGTACTTCCAGTCTAAGCAAGATAGAGAAACCCAGTAGATATTTCCCAGTTACACATAATTTTTAATAATATCCCAGTTAAATGTAAAAATATTTTTTTGCCATTTCTGTCTTGACAAATAGAAGTCTATATGGAATAATTTTACATACATTCATATTTGTGTCTAATGGTTAGCCATCTTTGAGGTGGATGAGGGAAGAAAACAGAAAAAAAATTTACCTGATAACTTTATTATATATTTAAAAGGAATAGCAAGTGGTACATAATAAATTTGTAGTTTTATGTGCAATCATCTTTTTTATTATACTATGTTATGGAATTGTTCATTTTATTCCATAATTTACAAATAAAATTAAAATTTACCATTTGTCTTCTTCAATTTTGAGTTCCAAATTATCTCCCTCTCTTCCTTCCTTCCTTCCCCCTCCCTGAGATGGTAAGCAATTTTATATAGGTTATCATGTTTTTTAAAAAAACCTTAATCATTAAATTAAAATTTTAAAGGAAAAAATCTTTTTTCATTGTGTTTAACTAGAGTTAGCAATGAGATGTTCAATTAGAGATAAATTAGTGAAGAAAAAAGTAACTAACCCTCCTCTCTCCCAGTCTCATCTACTAGCTTAGCTTGTTCTACATCTAGATTACATCCTGTTTTAGGAAAAGAAAAAGACTGTGTACAAGAAATGTTTTGGATCCCAGATAATGAATAAAGCCTAATTGAGATGTTAGTGACTGGGGGCGGCTAGGTGGTGCAGTGGATAAAGCACTGGCCCTGGATTCAGGAGTACCTGAGTTCAAATCCGGCCTCAGAAACTTGACACTTACTAGCTGTGTGACCCTGGGCAAGTCATTTAACCCCCATTGCCCTGCAAAAAAAAAAAAAGAGAGAGAGATTTTAGTGACTGATCATATTTGTTACCTAGCTCACCATAGAAATGTAATGAGAATTAATAAGGTGCCATTTATAAGTGGGCTTATATAAGTAAGGGTTATTAATATTTATTGATTTGTTGTTTGTAGTTGTTATTTTAGTATTGTTACATAAATAAAAATTCTACTTTTATGTACATATGTACCTTTGGTTATGATTTTTAATACTTATAGTTGTATGCAGTTTCATATTCAATAAGTGACAACTACATTTCTCTATGGGATGTCTTTATCATAACACTTTGACCATTAATAATGTGAATTGTCTTGTCAAATTTCAGTACTAATCTATGAACCGGAAAACCCTGAAGCCAAACAGTTTTCCTCACTGATTGAAGAAAAATTGCTAATGGGTATTTTAAAAATTTTGTAACTACTTCTTTGTATTATAACTAGTCGTCTAAAAATCTGTTACCGAGTGAGTGTGAATCTCATTCTCAGATGGAGATAGTTAAGAAAAGAGCAGACAACTACCTCGAATGTCTTAAGTTCAGACAAGATTGAAATCAGAGGCATGAACTAGACGAACCCTCAAGGTCTGTTTCCTAGGGTTTGATTAACTACACAATGCAAGCCAAAGTAATTCCCATGATTTCTAGACCCTAGGTAGAGCTTCCAAAGACATGAGGCTACTGCTGATCCCTTTCCTACTCCCTAGTGCTAAAAGCACAGGTTATCTCATAAGGCACAGGGAATGCCTAAATTGTCTTCATCTTTATGTTTTCGTAAAAATAAACACTGTTAAAAAAAACTATGGAAAAACTATATTTACAAATTTCTTTTTAAAAGATCTGTGATAAATTTAAAGTCCACAATTGTATTCAAATAAGAATGTGCTCCTTCATTGATATATAATATCTTCCGGGATCAAGTTTTTAACACTAAGTTTGTGTTTTAATAATTTATTAAATTACAATAGTGTATCTTTCAAATGTGGCTTATTATACATTGGGGAAATCTATTCCAACATTTTTTCCACTGAATTTATTCAAGCTAAAAACATAAACGCCAGACTTCTTATTTGACCCCCAATTTTGCTATCTAAAAGTTCATTTATCTCCATAGTTTTCAAAAGAGCATATTACTTTGAAGGGGAGGGGGGAGTAAAATGTTTGCAAAAGAACATTGCTTTAATCAAAAGGATTAACAATCCTCTTTATTTCTGTGACAGAGAAAACCCATGCTGGGGAAGAAGAAGAAGATGAAGATGAAGAAGAAGATGAAAGTGATGATAGTAGCGATGATAGTGAAGAAGACAGCAGTGATGATAATGATCAAAGTGAAGACAGTTCTGATGAATCTGAAGATATATAAAAAATTCCTATGACTCCCATGGCCTAATGGTTTTTCATTCATTTTTAGCAACATTCACTTTTTTTATTAGTATTTACTATCAAAACAATGATAAAAGTGAAAGTAGTTCTGATGAATCTGAAAATATATTTTTAAAAGTCTATTACTCTCCTGGTCTAATAGTTTTTATTCATATTTCATAATATTCCCATTGTCTTTATTAGCATTCACAATCAAAACATTTTCATCTTTTTTTTGTTTTGCTGCATTAGCATATTTGTTCTTGAGATACCTTAGTTATTAAGTGACCCAATTATAGTGTTGTGGAGTGTGAGAGGAAGATCTAGGTTTAAATACTGCCTCTGAAACAATGCCAGTTGTGTGGCATTGAGCAAGTCACTACTTCTCATTGCCCCAAGTAACTTTTTTAAGACTATAAATTCCCAAAGGATAGATCTGTATTGGTGGAAGGAATTGTGTCCATAGGGAATTTGCTATACTGATAAAATCATAGATTTTGACCAAAACCCAAATAATACTGGTAATATTAGCATAGACTTTTAGGAATGGGCTAATCATCATTTTCATTTCCATTAGTGATGATAGCTACCACACAAGTAATTAATGCATACCTGATATGTGCTAAAAACTCTAAAGCCCAATTGTGTACTGATTTCTTTCATGATTAAATATAAAAGTAGGAGGAAGAAATTATGCAAGGAACTGAAGCTTTTCAAATAGAACACTGCATCACAAAGCAGGAACACCCCCCAATAATGAGACTAAGAAGTCATAAACCATATTCTCACCTGTAGGGTATAGCTTATTCTTTACAACTTGATTACTATGATGAGCAGTGATTACTGCCCCTGACCACTCAGAGTACACCCTCTCCTAGTAAGTAATTGTTGAAAAGGAAGGTATCTAGGAGGGAGCATTAAGTGCTATTGAATTAGCTGGGAGGGCATGAAGTATAGCAGACCTGGGCCCACTCCTCAAAATAGATGCTCCAGAAAGAACCCACCAATGGAAAAAAGGGGCTAGCATGGTGAAGGGGTGTTCCAGATTACCCTGGAAAAGTCTTAGGCACTTCAGGAATTTCCAGGGTGAAAAAATTCCATCCCTAGTCATGTCTCAGAGGTCATCATCTCATAGAATTTCACCACCTCCAAATCTACAAAAATGATCTCTCCATGATTCTATCTACCTTTCTCGTTCCACTCTATCACTCACACTATAGACATACTCTCTGACCTCATAATGACCTTCGGTCTTGACCTCAGATGCCACTTTAATGATGCATTATTGACTACCCTAAGATCCCTCTTCTGTGACACTTAAGTTCCAAGAGAAACACTGAAAGCCCTTTGGTTTGCAGAATATGCAGAAAAGAATTTTGCAACAAACACTTTTAATGAACTCTGAGATAAGTCTCCCCCCTGTCACCAACTGCCTGGCCACTCCTTTAGAATGTCCAGCTTCCAACCCTCTAAGGGTAGGTGTGTCCTAAAGCTCTGACTTTGGCCCTCTTCTCTTTTGTCTCTCCACTCTGCCTTTGTGATCTCAACCATCCTCCTGGCTTCAATGACCAATTCTAGATAAATGATTCTCAAATCTATATATCCAGCCTAATCTGTCCCTTCATAACCATAGCTAGGAAAAGACGATAAGATTTTGCCCCTGAAAGCAGAAAATTAGAGGGCTCTAATAGCACAGGTGGCTTAGGCAGGATAGAAACAACTGGGCTTTGCACCTCATTAACAAGAATGATTAGTTTAAAAAAGAGGCTGTCAGGTGGTGGCCATACTCCCAAATTTGCTCTTTCCCCCAGCCTGTTGACCCTCATTTCCCCACCAGCATCATTTGACTGGTATATTTTGTGTTACTTTGCCCCAGCAATGTCTCAGGTGTTCCTCCAGAATCTCAAATCCAATGTGTCAAAAATTTAAGCCCCAGCCCCTCTCTTCCCAAATCCTGTATCCCTATTTACTCTCCTTTCAGCCACCAAGCTTGCAAACCTATCATCTTTGATATTTTTCCACTCTCATCCCCAAAACCTATTCAATTGCCAAAATGTATCAATTATACCCCTGCAATATCTCTCCCATCTCTGCATTCACACTGTCATTGCTCTTATTCAAGGTCCTTATCACTTCTCACCTAAACTATTATAATAGCTTCCTCACTGATTCCTCAGTTTCAGGTTGATTCCAGAGGATTATAAGATCATAGATCTGTTGTTGAGCCAGAAGGGATCTTAGAGATCCTGTATTACAACCACCTTATTTTACAGATAAGAGAACAGGCCCTGAGAAGCTAAATGATTTGGCTCAGGCCGTATAGCTAGGTTATCTGCAGAGTCAGGATTCAATCTCGGTTTCCCCAATTCCAGTCTCTGTGCTCATGCTCCAGATTCAGCATTCTTTCAAATTCAGCTATATCATACAGCCTCCCAACCAATCCATCCTTAACACACCTGCCAAAATAATATTCCTAATGAATGGGGGTAAAAATATTTTTAGAGCCTTCAATTGCTCCCTAGTCTGTATAGACTAAAATTCAAATTCTTTATTCTAGCATTTAAGAACTGGTTCCAACCTACATTCCAGGCATTTCACATGACTTCCCTTCTTTTATTCTATACTTCAGTCAAACTAGTCTCCTTACTTACTGTACCTTCTCAACCTGGCTCAATCTGATACCTTCTACTTCCATGCATTTGCCTAGAATGAACTGAATGTCTAGGACTTAGTCCTTCCACATTCTCTCTAACTGAAATCCTTTCAAGTTCCAACTCAGGTATCACTTCCTCCTTCCTAATCCCAACTGTTATCTCTTCTGCAATTTTTAGATTATGTTGTATTTCTCTTTTTTGTCCACATCACATTATACCTTGCAATGTACTTAGTGATGTAGATGTTATTGCTCTTATTAAACTGTTCTTCATTTTAGTATCCCTAAAGCTTGGCACAGTGTTTTTTGCACAGTAGAAATTTGATAGGTGTTTGTTGAATTGAAATGTTGAAGTCCTCATACATATGGTTTAGGCTTGAAGCTTGGGAAAGAGTAAAGCTATTGAATATTCTTTTCCTGCCACATGAAGGTCAATATTTCCAGGAGGAATCATGAAGATAATGGAAGTTGTGTCTAAACAGAAGAATTTTAAAAAGGAATAAATCCATTCCCCTCACCCACAGTTCAAATCCCACCAGTTTCTTATGACACCCATTCAAAAAGATAACTAAAATCTGGTACTCTGGAAATGAGATACCTAAATCTGGAAAGGGTGTGAGAGGGGTTTGAATGTAAATTCAGTCAAAATTTGGAATCCTAGTATATCCAGCAAGACCCAAGTCCTATGGTGGAAAAATAGGAATGTCAATAAGCACAGAATTCCACCGTTGATTTCAATTGACATGCTTGCATGGTGACCAATCTTAAAAATTCCTAGTGAATGCTTTGAAAATTTGTTTTGGATCTGGTCAGGTAGGCATGGGCAACCTAGAAATGTCTTTAATTTTCCTGACCAACACAAAATGTTTGATCCAGATTTTGCTAATTCTTGAGTTTCTATTTGTGAGGGTATAGGAACAGCAGAACGTCATCGCCTAATGTCAGAGTCCATTCCCAAAGGCCCCCTTTTTCGGTGGCATTGTTTTAGAGATGTCATTGGTCACCTGACCCTTTCATCTGAGGACAGGAACCTCTAGGTGTCTTAGCTCACTGCATTCAGCCCTCCCATTCCCTAAAAAGAAAGGCCTCGCTTTGGAAAATGTCAGCAACATATGGGGGGGGGGACCCTAGAAAGATCTTCGTTCTTCTTTGTTGGAAATATTGTTAATTTTTTTGTTGTTTCGTCTCAGAAATTGGAAGCTACCGCCACCTGGTGGCATTTTAAATAAATTCTTTAGCGGTTGAGATAGCACGGGCTTGGTGGTCTATTGAGATTTGCACACGACGATATGCACAAACATAAATCACTCTGTCGTCTTGATTAATTTCTTTTAGAATATTTTCATCTTCTGGATATTAAGGGGAAGGCAGCTACTTACAAATCACTCTGAGGAATTCGGTTCTCTTCTTTAGAATGAAATGGTTGTAATTTCTAAAGTGATTCTCTAGCTTTCCTCCGGGAGTTTGCCAAGCCTGGCTGTATGTTTTTTAGCCCTCTGCCGACTGCTTTGAATTTGGTTTAAATCCAGCTATAGTCCGGCAAATAAAGTCCTATTTGATTTTTATGGTTAAGATAAACAAAACAATACCTAGCCTCGATGACCACAGAAGAAATCCCACACAAGAAATGCCGAGTTCAACATTAAGCCAACATTTCTGCACAGGTCCTTGTCTCGGGAGAGAGACGTTTAAGTGGTGAGCACTGCCATTTTTTTTCTTTTGGCCATAAATTAGAGACTTAAAATAGACCTTAAAGCATCAACTGAACTGAACCAGCCTTGCAGTTTAAACTTATCTTTTCTGGAGGCTAGAAATGCTAAATGTGCTGGGAAAACGAGATTGACTTATCTACTCACCTTGATTCGGACCACATTTTATGCTCCAAATCTCCATAACTGCCTGTTTTAAGGCTTCCCCTTTGCTTCCCACGTCTCACATCCCCACCCCATCTCGGATCCACGAGGAGGACCTGGACCCAGAATCCGGGTTGGAATCTTTAAACCTCCCGGGAAAAAGGAAGCGTAGGCGAAGGGATAGAATTCAAAGCCCCAGACACCTCTGACCCGAAGAAAGATTTTCCTTCCAAAAGCGAGACCCAGCTGTGCAGTTCTTCACTCCCGGGCTCAAAACCACACACGCGGTGGGAGTAGGGGGGAGATTAGTCTGAGACTAGGGGGAAAGGGGGTGGCGCAAATCGTGTCCCCCCCCCCCCCCCGCCTCCCGCCCAATCCTGGCTTTGAGATGTTTGTTTTTATTTCTTCAAAGCTTTGGATCCTGGATCAAATGAAAACAAATAGCTGTGGGGATGCCACTCCCTTCCGCCTGTAAATCCCATTGCTAGTTCAAGTCCTGGAGGCGATTCCTTTATTTCCACCTTTACTCTTCTTCTCCCGCCCATAGAAAAGAAACAAATACATGAAAGAGTGGAAGCAGACAAAATAAGAAAAGTGAAGACCATAGATATCCCAAACAGACAGTCACCATCACCCTAAATCCACCACCGAGGGAGGAGAAGAGAAACTTAACCCTGGAAAAACAAATATGCTCCTGAGGCTTATGGTCTAGGGGAGCTTGAATGCTATCCGAGAGAAGACAATAGAGAGCCTTGGGGTTGAAGGGAAGCTAGACGCTGTCCTTAGTCCTGAACCTTTCCCTGGCCATCCAACTTTAGAGGTTTAGGAGGTGAAAGCACTGAATCAAACCCAACAGCTACTCTTAGTCACTGCAGAAAGGTCACCTGAGGTGCCCAGGGCATGTTGTGTGTTTGTTCATGTGTGTGTAAAACAAAAAAATGTAACAGACAATATGACCTCAAGTCCGACATTCATCTTGCACAACTATACCACAAGTTTTCAGAACAAAGGCTACTTACAGAGCTTCTAAAAAAATCGAATCCCTGTCCCTACTGACCAGCAGATTTTTTAAAACAAAACAAAACGCCCTTAAACCAAAAATCCTTTGAACTCTCACAGCTGGAAGGATTCAATTTTAACAGATTCCATGGTGTCGTAGATATTTCCATTCAAGTAATAAGAGTATTTTCTCTATTACCTGAAAGGTTGTTGTGTGTACGTTTAAAATGTGGAGTCAAATCACCCAACAAGCACTTAGTAAGCGCTTACTGTGTGTCAGGCACGAATCAGGTGCTGGACAAAACTACAAAGTAAACGAATTTCCTCTCATTCTGAACACGAGAGAATTCCAGGGTCGTGGGGAAAGTTGAGGGAACCGCGAGCGAGCAATTTGGATTCTCTCACAGTGGCAACTGCAAATGAAAAGAGCATTTTATTTCCCTCTACCGACTAGGCTCATTGTTCGATCGTGTCGCTAATGATTTAATATGGGCAAAAGATCTCCCTGATTGGTGAGAATGACGACTTTATAGGGGGCAGATCAAATGAAGTGGAGTATGAAGGAGAAGAGCGAAAAAAGCAGAGCTTTGCTCCCCGTATGTAAACCGCACATTTTTATTAACTGGCTGAAATTCAGGCTGCCTTTTGTGCGCTATTTTTGATAATGTGTCTAGCGCCTGGAGGACACACGTTGTTCTTCGGTATTTCCTGGCTAAGAGAGCTATGACAACTATTAATTAATGCCAACTGACCTTTCCATTAATCTTAGTTTGTGGATAAGGGTTTCTGGTAAAGTTAGGAGGGGGTGGAGGGCATTTCTCCTTGTTAATTGGGTAGCGTTTATTTAAAACAAACAAAAAAACCCTTCATGACTACTCCGGTTTGCTTATCAGAAAATCTTTCCTCCTTTCCTCCCCGTGGATTCTTCTACTTCCCTTCGGGAATTTTCGGTGGCGTATTGGGAATTTTCGAATTTTCTACTGTCCCTGTGAATTTCGAGGAGTTATTTTAAGGAGAGGGAGAAATAGGGTTCTTTTCAAGAAAGTTGTTGGAGCCCCCGCTGCCACCAGCCATTTAGACGCACAAATAAAGAAACCCAGACGCCAGCACGTGCAAACCCTTTGCTAGCTGGGTCGCAACATGAAAATGCTGGAGAGAAAAAGATTTTTTCCATCCCAGTTGACCACTCCTCGTTGACCACACGAATTTTTCTTCGCCTCCTCATGTCAGAAACCACAGGAAATGAACAGGCTAGAGGGCATGAGGAGAAAGAAAAAGGAAGAGGGTACGAAAAGAAAACGTTTTAAAAAGGGGCGCTGCAATCCAACGTGGCGGTCTGCGTAGCCCCCTTAGCCACTGTGCCCAGGTGTTTTCACTCCCACCTCACCAAGAGAAGGACAACTCAGTCTTTGGGTGCCTGGCGCCCTCTGGTGGAATGTGTCTCATGAAAGACTTCCTTATAGAGAGGGGTATGTTTTCACCCTAGCATTGTTATCCGTGGATTAATTATTAGGGTCATTCAACTATTGTCAAAACAAAAAGACCCTATAAGAGGGCATGGAAGCAAAGGAAGAAATGCGGCTCCGCTGGGAAGGAGACTGACTTTTATTTCCAGTCAACTATCAACACTTGGACCCTGGGCCAAGTGTTTAATATTGTTGAACTTTCTTGCCCCACTCCACCAGACTACAGTATTTGAAAAGGTGGATTCAGCTAGGAGGGGAAGAAAGAAGCTCAAGAAGTAGAGAGACTACGCTCCACCATTTAAAGCGTGTATACATTCGTGTAGGTAGAAGTACCCAAGCTGGACGGAGCGATCTTTTAGGGTTAGACCCACAGGCACATTGCCTTCTCTAGAAAAAGAGGTGGGAAATTGTTAATATCTTCGTTATTCGGGTGTTACTCCTACAGCTCCCCCAGACCCTTTCTCTCTATGAGAATTCAGGAAGAGGAAATGGAGATGAATTTTTCCCCTCGCTATTCAGTGTTTCCAAGTGTCAGGTAGGGAGGAGGGATGCCAGGAGACCTGGGGAAGGAGGAAATGAAAGTCATATTCCCATCTTCTGGGAAATATAATAGAAAAGGGGAGGGGAAATGGCTCAGCAGAATATGATGGAGGAGGAAAAGCGTTTCTGCCCCCCAACTCTTATTCCCACCCACCAGCATTCTCCTCTCTTTCAGAAAATGGAGCGTATTGAGTACGTACTAGATTACTCATTCTGGGTGCAACTTCGTGATCTGGATCGATAATGGAGCTATAAAGCTCATGCACCTGCAAATAAGTCACAGCATTCAGCCCAAGGAAAACCGGCTACAAAGCCTCGTGATTCTCCCACCAATCTTTTTCCCGCCTCCCCATTCCATCCATTCCCTCCACCCCGCAAAAAAAAGAGAGAGAGAGAGAGAGAGAACAGAAAAAAGAGAGCACGAATAGAAAATAAACCCTTAAACCGTCTCTCTCTCTCTCTCTCTCTCTCTCTCTCTCTCTCTCTCTCTCTCTCTCTCTCTCTCTCCCCCTCTCTCCCCCTCTCTCTGTCTCTCTTTCTCTCTCTCTTTCTCTCCCTCCCTCCCTCCCCCTCCCTTCTTTCTCTCTCTCTCTTTCTCCTCCCCCCTTTGCCTCTCTCCTCTGCTCTCCTCCTCACCCTCCAGCCTAAGGAGACAGCTGAGAAGAAAGCAACGACTGCATCTACTAGAGGTGACGGACAGCAAGGCTGTGATTCATGCCTGCGTAGGAACGGAGCTGAAAGGAGCACAGCCGATCGCTTGCCTTACACAGAGCATCCAGCAACGCTCCTTGAACAACCAAGCCTGTGGAAGAGCTGAAGCGGCCAGTCAGAGCCAGGTGCATTTTCAGCACCTAAGTGCTTGCTATACGGGCACTGTGCCACCCGGAGTTTATAAACATCTGTCCTTTGCCCAGCTTCTGAAGTGCGCTATTTCCCTTTCATCCTCCAGCTTTCCTGAGACTCGGAACCCGTCAGCCAGCTCGCACAGACTACCTTGGTCCTCAATTGTAAGTGACTAGTCAGACCCCAGCCGGCCAGCTCCCTTTGTGAGCCGAACTGGCAACCTCTTCCTTTCTAACCCCAAACAGTCGAGCCGCGCCACATCGGTTCGGTGATATGGGAGGAAGAGGCTGCTCCTCTGGAAGTAAAAATGGGAGCGGGCTGGGGGGTGTCATCAATTTCTCCTTCCCCTTTCCCGCTGTGTGCTACCAGCACCCAGCTAACCAAAAGAAACATTTAGCAAACCTCGCCAAGAGTCACTGGAGCCGCTTAGAGCGACTGTAACCTGTTACTTCCATTACAACCGCTAATCTGTCTGGCTCGCTCCCGGGGTTTGGTATCGGTGATGTCTATGTCTGTGTGTGTCTATGTCTGTGTGTCTGTGTGTGCACGCGCGTGCGAGCGCTTCTAGTAGAAGTGGAGCTGCAAGTATTTTATTCCAGAGACTTAGTATGGTTGAATTTTCCCCTCTCCTCTCTCCTAACCGTTCTGGACGCCCTTAATTCTCTTTCAAGGGCTTACCAAAGGCGCGTGGAGCAGGGTTCAAATTCCCCCGCCTCCCTAGCCATGGGCGCAACTTCGTTTCCCTAAAGGGTGAGGAAATATGGACTCGAGAGACCTGGAGATTAAATGAGAGGGACACAGAACAAGACCCTTTCACCCCGGTCGGAGTACCAAGCTTCTCAGCCAAGGACCCAAAAGATAAGGTAGTCAGGGAAGAAGACTTTGACCGGCTAATTTCGGAAGGGAGGGGGTAAGAGAATTGTCCTTTCTCTGGGGTGACTGTCTCTGTACCTCAGTCAAATCTGGAAATGTCTCAGTTCGGGATATTTTGGGGAATCTGGCAGGATAGCTTGCCTCACGGCCAGTGACCTATCCCCAGAGCAACGTGAATCTTCCTTCTTGCCCTTTCCAGGGATTAACCAGACACAACAACAGAAACCAGACATCTAGGCAGACGTGCCCGCCTCTCGTCTCCCCTACTCACCTACTCCCTCCCGCCGCGCGGAGTCCTTTGGGGCTTGTCCTCGCTTGGGTATTTAGCTTTGAGTATTAGCTCCCTTTCGTCCTCCTTAGAGCTGGGCTCCAGGGCACTGCGTTCTGACCTCTCAGAGACCCCGAGGTTACGTGCTGCGCTTCCACCCACCCCCAACCCCGCTCTTCCTTCCCTGCCCCGACGCAGAATGCCCTCTGTCTTTCCTGGACTCGTAGAATCGAGGCTCGGAGATGGAAGTGCCTGAGACTTGGGCCATATTTTTGTTGCTCCTCTTCGGCACGCCGGATTGACAGCAACTCTGGAGCAAGCCACTCGAGCACTTCATGCATATAACCAGGGCGCCTTCCTTCCTCCCCCCCCCCCACCTTGTCTCCTCTGCCCCAGCGCAAGGGGGCGCCTTTTGACTTTCCACTGCCTTGAATCCGTGCTTAAACCCCTCTTCCGCTTCTTCCTTACCTGGAGATCCCAAACGTGTAACACCTTCTCTCTTCTCGCAGCCAGCTCCTTAACTAACCGTCGGCCTCCCAAGTGAAGGACCCTAGAAAGCAGACAGACCTAGGACTCTAGCAACAGAGCAAATGGCATCTTCGGCGCCTTCCTCCTCCTCCTCCTCTTCCAACCCGGTGCCGGACTCCAACCCCACCAACCTGCGCCCAACAAGTAAGCCCTTCAGAGCTTCTTCCCGAAATTCTTTACAGGGGATGGAGATGGGGGTGGGTGTGGGGGACTGGAGATTAGAAAAATCAAGCTGTTCACCCAATAACCCAAGGTAGGACTATGTGGAAATCCATCTAGATTTGGGGTTCTGGAGCCTAGAAGATCGAGGCAAATGGTTTGTTTTATTGTCTGTGGTTTATTTAGACGTGAAGGAGATCGTGTCTGTGTCTAGAAAAAAAAGGTGAGAAGAGCTGGGAGTCCCTAAGGGAAACCAATAACATTTCATTCTCTAGAATTCGTTGAACCAAGAGCTGGTCTCCCTCCCTTTCCCCCAGCCGCCCTCCCTATCCTTCCAGCTCTTCGCCAGGAAGTCTATAATCAGCGGAAATTTGGACTTTAATTGCAGCTTTTCGAAAACCCCGTGTCCCTAATTGCTCCGAATTTGCGTCGAGCTATTGAAGTGTGAGGGGAAAGAAAGGGACGGGGAAGGTGGAAAAAATCAGTTGTGGTTCTGCCTTGACAATTCAGACAATCAATTAGTTGTTGTGTGTGTGTGTGTGTGTGTTTTTAATAGATTAGAAGGAGGGTGTAATCATGAACGAACTGAATGAGGAGTCTGTAGGGGCGGGGGAGGGTAGAAAATGGTCTTTCTGGGGCAGATCCAGAGAATCCTGCCCTGTATTTCTCCTTGAGACTGGCAGAAACATGTCTGGAGGGTGTCTATTCTGGAAAAAGGAGGAGGATGGAAAACAAACAAAAAAAAAATCCTAATGAAAGAGCAGCAATCTATGCACAGGCAGATTGTTTCCAAACACACCCCGCCCCTATCCCTACTCTAGGTTCACCTTAGCTCCTTCGCTCCGCCCCCCTCCCCTCCCCCAGTCTCCCTTTAGCCTCATTGTGGTTTAAAATAGGATTCATTTTCCTGGAGTCTGGAGGATAAGGGGTAGCTACTAAAATGCCCCAGCCCAGTTGCCCCTTTCCATCCTACTCCCTTTTCCCTTAACCCCCGACTTGGTGTACAATTACCCTAATAACAAAGAGGATGTATCTGGAGAGGAGCAGAGCCCACCCTGAGGGTGACTCTGTCAGGCGGGCAAGCTCATCTCTGCGCTCCAGCGCCACCGCTCTGGGCCGATGAATAGGGGGAGGGGAAGGATAGGGTAACGGGAGTAATGCAGGAAGCTGGCTTTTGTCCTTCTATTTCCAGATTTATTTATTCTCACTCTTCATGACTATCTTCTTTGCTGTTAGGCCCAGTTTTTCCGCTTATAGGCTATTTATTTACGACAATTCACCTCCCCCAATTCATGCTTCCCCCCACTTTTTCCTCCTTCCATGCCCCTTTATTTTCTCGACCAGCTTTCCTTTCTCTTCATATACTTGCCCTGGACTCCTCCCACCCTTCTTTGGTGCTTGTTGAGTTTGGGCTTAAACCCTTGTAATTTTTGTTGTTGTTCAGTCGTACTAGCCCATATTTCCACAAAGAGCTTTTCTGAGCAAAAAGAAAGAAAAATGGAAGGCCGAGTCCCTAAAGATTCCCAGTGAATTGGCAGAAACAGGCAGAGGTATTTGGGGCTTTTTTCCCCCGTTTGTTTTGCTTTGGGGCTGAGGCTGATCCCCATTCAGCCCGTGTCCTACACACCCACAGTTTCATCCCGGCACAGCCCAGATTGCAATTCCCTTTTCCAAAGGACACACAAAGTGATAATGGGAGCATAGCCCTTTCACAAACCCAAGCCAGTATTCCACATTTACAGACTGCCCTCTCCCTCTTAGCTCTTCTAGAAAAGTGCCTTTTGTTTGTTTGTCTGTCCCTGGCAGAAACAAAGCAGAAAGATGTATTTCTATTCTGTCCCTCAGCCCACCCCCACCCCACCAAACCCATTTTCTCCCAGTGCCACCCAAAGCCTACAGTGACCACAATAAATCCTTGATTCACCAGATCTTGGCTTTTGGGTCTCCAAAAGAAGTCCTTTCCATCTCCTTTCATTCTTGTCCTCCTTCCCTTAAGTATCTTATTTCATTTGACCCTAGGGCAAAGATGCTGGCCCAACAGAAATACTTAAAGCATTCCTCTCACCTCTGCTTGCTTTGCACTGTGTCGTTGTCTTGTCTCTGAGTACATATCAAAAGGGAATACCCTGTTTCTTCCTAACTCACCTTTCCCTTTGTCCTTTTGGACCTTCTGGCAATGGCTAATGTCCCCATTACACACTGTACTTGAGGAACTAAGGATACATGGAAATGAAAGAAATTTGGAGACATTGGAAGAACACAACTGGAGCTCCAGAGGGCACTAAACAAAATGCCTGCAAGGACTGGTTCCCCTAATTCCCCTTCTATGTGAAAGCAAGGCACTGAGCTGGGGCACACACAGGCCAGAATAAAGAAACCTTAAAACATTCCACAGCATAGCGGACATCAGTGAGATTAAAGTGTCCCAAGCCTAAAATCTCCTTGGAATGCCTTTTCTTCGCCATCCTACCCTCTTCCCCATCTTTTTTCATAGACTATACTCTGGAGCAAGACCACAAATGAAACCTGGCCCAGGAAAATGGGGATAAGGCTTGGAGGCAGGTGGATTAATGAGGAAGAAGGTTGGAAAGTGGGGAAAGGGATCTAAGGCATACGAATGTCTTCCTGACGCCTCAGTCCAGCTGAAGGGCAGTCATGCAAGCCCTATCATCTAGTCAAATACTATTTTTCACCCAATTAATTCCTGAACTCTTCTGCGACCCCATTTCATGCCAGTTTATTTTAAGCTGCCACTCTGCTGGAGACCTGCCAGGAAATTATGAGACGTTTAGGTCCCAGATGCCTTTTTGTTCCTTTGCTGGACTTATGTGAGGGCCTTTTCACATCTGCTGGCCTGAAACAAAGGGCTTTTAGGCGTTCTGTTTTTCTCTACTTGCTCCCCCTCACCACCACCTTTGTTCCTATCCCAGGATCAGTAGCCCACAGTTAGTATGCAATGCAGATTCCTTTCTGGGTTTTTCTAAACCTTCATTTTAGCTCCATGAGGTATTTCATGGAAATGATGAAATAAGTCCAAGATGGGCTACAAGAAGGGTTCAGGGACCAGATTTGGATGCTATCAACGAGTTTTCTTTCCTTCTGTGTGACTCTGGGAAGGGGTAAGGGAATGAATGGGTGTTTTTAATGTTATATTTCCTTCCAGAATCCCAAGAAAGAAACAGATTCTATCTTCTCCACTCTAACATTCCACCCCCAACCTGTTTACCTCCCAGAATTGCCTCCTCAGTTTGTCTCCATCCCCTAGTGAATGATTTTTTTTTTTGCTTTTTCTTTCTAGCTTATGACACCTGGTGCGGGGTGGCCCATGGATGCACCAGAAAACTGGGACTCAAGATATGCGGTAAGAGAAAAACCACTGGAGCTAGAGAGGGGATATGGTCAGGGAGAGAAAACCACAAGCCATGGCTCCCAACCATTATTATGCGGATACCGATTCGTTTTTAATAGGGCTTTAGGTGGGTAAGGGTGACTTGGTTTTTGGGGGTCTTCTTCTCTCTCTGAAAATCCTCTCGTTTTCAAAAAGCCACGATCCACCACATTGCTTAGGACCAGAAGCATTAGCTACACTGGACTTTAGGTTTAGAACTGGGACCCTCCAGGGCGGCGTTTTAGAGTGAGCCCTCTGCGCCTTCTGCTGGCCCAAGGGCGCCAGTACAGCAAGGTTCCACCCTGGGACTTCGGTCTCGTTCTGCCTATAGACAGCGCTCCACCTGCAAAATAGCCCCAAGGTATCAATTTAGCCAGCGAGAAAGACTGCTCCCGAGGCTCTAGCTTCCAGAGGCAAGCAATTGACCAAGAACTGTTTCCCCTAAGCAGTATTTGACTGGGCTGGCAATAGGCCGGCCGTAGTTTCTAAGGGCAAGCAAAATGTTCAGCGTGAGCCCCTTTGCCTAGAATTTCATGTTTTGTCCTTCTTTCGTCCCTTTGACTGTGGTCAAGGAGGAATAGATCATTTTCCACTCCTCTGTGGCCAGAGGGAGGAGCTATCGGTGAAAGGGGAATAGGTTGGGATGCGTGTACTAAATGATGGCAGAGAGAAAGGGCGGGAGCGAGAAAATCTCTACTGGGGGAGTGTGTGTGTGTGGGGGGGGGATTGAGGCTACCAAGAGAGCGTGGGAAGAGCGCGTGATGCATACAGAGCCTATTTGGTAGAGCTTTGTGGGGTGGGAGAGAGAACCAGCCTCGTTCTGTCTGCCTCTGAGATGGAAGAGGCTGTAGAATTAATAAACAGAGAAGAGGTCGAGCAACTGGACGCTTCTGAAAGGTGAGGGAATTGGTAGAGGTGAATAGGGACCGAGAGGCTATTTAAAGAATCTTTTGGTGACGACTTGAAGTAAACGAAATCTAAAAGAATAGTAAGATAATTTGTTCGAAGGGAAGCCGATTAGCAGCTCCAGCCGAGTAGCGAAAACAGTAATGGGTTTTTTCTCTATGTTTCGCCGTCTAAAATTCCTAAACCTTATCTGACCAGAAAATACGGATCTCCCCAGGGCGAAGGGAGGAAAAAGATTAACGGGAGACTTATTAAAGAGCAATTCGTCAGAGTGCTGGGTGGGTGAGATAGCAGCATTGCCTGTGCTGTTCCCCGGCACGCACGAAATGGACAGCTAGGAAACAAATACCCAGACGGTCGGATGACCACGTTACAGCTAGAGATCCATTTAGAGATAACAAGCTGCCTTGGCCTTTCTTTTTCGGTTGTAGAGCCCTTAAATGTTAAGAACCCAACCAGGGACAGCCACCTGGAACATTCAGACCTTCGTTCTGTAGTTCCAAACCTTTCCCCTTACTCCCACCCTACTGCCCATGACCAAAGTGCACAGTAGTGGGTAACCAGACTTCCCCGATCATCCTCAGACCCGTTTTTCATATCTTAGAGGGGCAAGAAGGTTTAAGGTGCTCCTTCTCCCTTGGGAGAAGGCGACTGACACCAAGAGGGAGATGCTTGGGAAGGGGATAGATAAGACCACACACACACACACACACACACACACACACACACACACGTCAAATCAATTTTAAATCCCAATCCACTGGTGATGTTTAAGAATAGCAGCCCTGGGTTGAACCTCTCCCCTTCCCCACCCCCTCGTCCCCTCTGTTCCCTTCCGCCTAAATTCGTGAAGATTCAAGATTAGAGAGGAAGCGGGTAGGGCGTTTACAATTTTTAATTCACATCTTCATCTTAAAGACTATTTTTCCCCACTCCGTCTGGGTGTTGGAGGATGGAAAATAGGGGTGGCAGAGGCTCTGAGGGAAAGGACACTCGGAGAGCTAGTTGCTTTGTTCTATAAATAGCCCCCTCCCCCCAATCTGGGTTTAATGGGCCGTTACGCCTAGGGTCCCTTCGGCTACTGAAGCGCTCGGCTTCTTCTCTGCCGTCATTTTAATGCAGCCCGGCAAGCAGAACTGATCGAGTAACGCACCGCTGCCCGCCAGCCCTATGCGCTGGCCCCCACCCTCGCAGTAAGGGAAATGGGGGTGGGTGAGATCCAGTGGATTAGGAAATAGCAGGAGGAGGGAGCAGAGGCGAAGAGAGGCCCACTTTCACTAGCAAAGAGTTTTGTAAGCCTTAAAGCTCCAAATACTTGTGAATTACCATTATCAAATCAAATCACCGCCCAAAGGGTTGTTTTTCCCCTCCTGAGAGGAGGAAAGTAAATTGAATTAGACTCCACCCCATCCCCTTTAGCCCCGTCACTGAATGAACAGTTTTCACTTCTGCCCAGCTTTCAGGGGAGGCTATGACCTTCCCCTACAGATTTGACAGGGTCAGAACAGCATGATAGGAAGGGAGATAGCTTAAAGCAACTTTTTTAAAAGAAAAAATCTAACCTGGGATATAGGATCATCAGTAGTGATAGAACTTGATGGAAACTGAGTCTGCTTGGATAGGGGGTCTAAGAGAAACATTGGAGGAGCTGGTCCCCCATCTGCTGGGGGCGGGCGGTGCTAGGGGCACCCTGGACCAGTGCACTTAGAAAACACAGGCAGCCCTTTTTTTGCAATTAATTCTGCCCTCTCTTCTCTGCGGGCGGTCAAGGTTTGTAGCGGATGAGTCGGAGTCCAGGCAGAAGCGTACTCACTTAGAGATCCTTGTCCTAGGGATTCCTTTGATTTCCCCTTCCTTCACTCTTACAGAAGCTCTGACGCCTCCTAAATCTCTGTAATTTAGAGATCGCATGAAAAGCAGAGAAAAGTCACAAAAGACCCTGGCGCTGGTGTGTGTGTGTGTGTGTGTGTGTGTGTGTGTGTGTGTGCGTGTGCGCGCTTGCGCTTGTGTGAGCGTGTGACTCGAGTATGGGAGGCGGTCAGCGGACAGTGTATGTGTGAAAGAAAAATTACCTTTTGAAAATATCCGCTGAATTTAAGATCGATGGTAGGAATAAGAAGAGGGAAAGGAAGAAGAGAGACAAACTAGTCGTGGGGACGGTTCTGACAGCGAAGGAAAGACTAATATAGTGGTTTAAAATGATTTTAAGATTTTGAATTTCGTTTATCACATTGGGGAAGGAGAAGGTGGAATATTTGGATAGAACATTTCCCTTTATCTTAGAAATGATGTGGAGTTCCCACAGAAGTAGCCTTGGTTTCCGGGAGAGCTTGAAGGAAAGATCAGCGTTAAAATAACACCCCTGACAATTTAAATAGCGCGGCTCTGAACAAGACAATGAACCTCTTGGACCGTGCCTCTCGGACAACTCCTTAGGACTTACCTACTTAGTAACTAAGTAACAAAAAGAGTTTGCCATCTGCATTAGTGAAGAGAGTTCCCACACAATTTGGGTATGCTGATGAAATTTCAGATCCGCAGATAATTGGATATTTAAATCCACCGAGGGTACACGTGCTTTTAACATTCAGTCATTCATTTGACAAACATTTGTGAATGTTTTCTTACATCTATCTGTCCCCTTCATTTACAGGATTACAGATTTAGAGGTGATCCGAACCCTTTACTTTGCAGATGAAGAAACTGAGACCCAGGGAATTTATGTGACTTGCCCAGGGAGTTAATGTGACTTGCCCAGGGTCACATAGGTAGCAGTATTCAGATTTAAATTCACATTCTCTGGGTTCAAAGCCAGCATGCTCTTTCCACAGTACAGCACTGCCTCTCTAGTGTTTGTCTTTAATATTGTTTCAGTTCACCCCTTTGCCAGTCAAATTCTCTCAAAAGCTACTCATTTTTTCTCTTTCTCTTCCATGGAGCTGAGATTAGAGGCTTTTTACTGGCCCAGCTCCCTCCCTCATTCCATGAATTTTCTTTCTCTTCCTGACTTTCCTCACTTCCTCAGGTCACTAGGGCCAGGACTCCATCCTTATATGCTCTCTCCCCCAGAGTCACCTTGTGGGTGTACAGCTGTTCCAGCCCAAACTGAACATAGGACTAAATTTGGGAGATTATTCCTAGAGAGCACTGGAAATAGGCTTCAAGTGAAAGGGTTGGGTGGCCGGCTTTCACATCTTTTGCCAACTCAACTCTTAAGAAGAGGTGTTTTCACCTGACCCCAAATTCCTCTTCCTTACTCTCTCTGTCTTCCCTTAATTCCCTCAGATATTCTAGGGGACTCATCTCTAGGGCTCTACTGTTTCACACCCATTTGGTCCTAAGGAGATTGGACATCCAATCCACTCAGGCACCAAGCCTTGGGGTAGGGATAAAAATGCAAAAGAGGAGCCCACTATGTACATAGCATGCACCCGAAACTGTATACTCCTAAAATGTGCACACACCAATGTGGTACTATGGAAAGGCCACTGGACTTGGGTTGAAACCCCTGTTCTGTCACCTTCTTCCAGCTTTGCAGTGTTGGATGTCACTTAACCTTTCTGGGCCTCAATTAACCATATGTTCAGTATGGGTGGGGCATGTGATCGTTAAGGCCTATTCTAATTGTAAATCTATGACTCAAGATGACTAAATACCTTGATAGTAGTCATAGCATGCAAATAGGAAAAAAACAAACTAACCTTTTCTTTTACACAAGGATACCTAGAACTATGCAAAAGTGGACTCAATACCACAAGGGAATGAAACTTATGGGTCTCTTGTACATCTCCCCTTTTTCCTCCCCCTCCTCTGCCTCTGGAACTCCAGAGAGCAAAGCTTTCCAAATGAGATAGGTTCAGGCTGGTGCCAGTGGTATTTCTAGAATCCAAATATAGCAATTAGGTTCCTGGAATTACTGGAGGGTGGCAGGGGCAGTAAAGGGAAGTAGCACAACTGCTGAAAGCCAAACTGAGCTTCACATTTGTGCTCAGGTCCCCCACTCTCACCCCCAAGGTGGGGGGAGGGTTGACTGTGGTTCAGGACCTTGCCTTCCACCTCTCAGCTTCTCAGAGAGAGAAGGTTTTCTAGGCAACTTCATGACCTGTCTAGGTAACCCTATGACCCATCTACTACCCCTTTCACCTTTGGGGAAAATGTTAGGTCCTTTCAGATGCTGGTAAAATGGAGTTCAGTCAACTGCCTCAGGTTTCCAGGATAACAGAATCAGTCAGAAGAAAGGAGTAGAATGGGGGAAGATTAATACCTGGTAGAGGTATCATGAATGAAGAGCCAAACACTGCTTTGCCCCACTATCAAGCCTTCTGTGTAGCTACAGAATGCAGAACAGGGACTAACAGGAGGAAGACAGAGGGAGACAAATTTCAGCTCAAAGGGTATGGGACAAGAGGGATCCAAAAACCTGACCAGGGATCATATACTTGAGGATTAAAGCTCTTAATTGAGGTGTCACTCCAGTAGCCATTCCCTGTCCTCTTCTAGTTCTCATTACAATTGCATTCGAGTCCTGGGAAAGTAAACCTTGAATCCACAGATGGACTTATTCCTCCTGGAGCCTTTTAAGTCTCTGGTGACAATTGTGTTTCTCAGAGGAACTTAAAATGTTGATAGGAAGAATAACTTACGTTGATTCAGCACTTTTCAGTTCCAAGACATTCTGGTTCCAAGCCACTTTCCATATATAGCCTCATTTAACCCTCAAAACAACCCAATAAGGCAAATACTAGAAGGCTTCATAGCAAGGAATACCTAGACTCAAATCCCAACTGTGACCTTTGGCAAATCGTTTAAACCCCTCATTGCTCTAGGGAACTTGTTAAAACTATGAGTTGAAGAAAAGGTACTGATCTGCTTTAGTAGATGAAATTCCCTCCCTGATGAAATCACAGGTACCCAATTCCTTTCCCTATTATTATTCCCACTTTATATATGAGGATCTTGAAGCCCAGGGAGGTAAAGTGAAGGGTGGCAGTGTAGTGCAGTGAAAAGAATGCTGGATTTGGAGTAAGAGGAACTGAATCCAAATCCTAAATTTGCTACTTACTACGTGTGTGATATTGGGTCAGTCAGTTATCTTTCCAAGGCTTCAGCTTCCTGATGTATAAAGTTAAGGTCCTGAACTAAATGATCTTGAAGGTTTTTCCTAGAGCATTTGATACTACAGTTTGCTCACAGTCATGTTGCTAGTAAGTGGCAGAGCCTGTATTTCATCCCAAGGCCTCTTACTCAAAGTATAGTGCTCTAAATAACCATCACAATGACAACTCTTAATTTTTATGTACATCATGGTAAGGACTTGAGAAGGAAATCCTGAGGAGCTTAGAGAAATATGAAAGTAAGGAGACCTACAATGGATAGCTGGGATAGAGGGTATCTGTGGAAGGTAATGTTCTGATTTCACTGGTACCTTGACCCTTCTAGTACTTACCTCTATTGACTTTTTGAAGGAGCTCTTATTGCTGAAATCAACTGTATTAAAGCCAGTCCTACAGGGAAATTGTTATTCCCTCTGAACACTATCACCCCAGCTGTAGAAGATATACATGGGAAGTTATTCAGGACACCGGGATCTCCAAGGGAATTGTGGGAAATGAGTGAACAACACTGACTCCATCTTGTGACTCAATTCTGGATCCAGCTCAGTTTTTTCTATTCAATTATGGGTCTAGTCCAATTTCTGTCTTGTGATAAAACTTTATTCAATTATGGGAATTGTGAGAAAATTTTATTGCAGTTTGAACTTAGGTATTCATGGCCATGAAGCTGGACCACCTCTACCTGTTGCTTAGAGACCCTTAACTAAGGGCCTCGATTATGCTGATCAGAAACCCATTCATATCTGAAGATTGATGAAAAGACTTTTCTCACAATTATACATCTCAAGCAACCCGTTTGTCTTATCTGAAAACTAGCCCTGTACTGGTCAATCAGTTACCATTTCCTTGTTCCTTTGATTGAATACAGACACCTGGGGGGGGCAGGAAGTGGAACACCTCTTTTTCCAATTTCAGGGAATTGTATCTGTTTGTTCTTCTCCTCCCAACTTGGAAAACCCCTAATCTTTCTTCCACATAGAAATCAGATTACCTAATCTTGTATCCCAGTTTGTATCCTGTTAATTGTGTTCTTTCAATACACAAAAATCGGTCTCCCCCTCTATTTGGCATCCAGTGCCAAGCTGTGATGGCCTGCTTCTGATTTTTTTTTTATGCAATTGATGTGCATTGCTTAATAAATCAATATGCTCAGAAGCTTGAACCTTTGTTTCCTCAGTTATTTCAGATTTTACCTGGCTCCATTTCTTAGAATCTCCTCCTCCCCGATTATGTAAACTAAGGAGAGAAAAGAGAGGGGAATAGGAAGAACAATATTTCAGGTCTGAGTAAAAAAAAAAAAATTGGTCATATCTCCTGTCAGCAGACTTTGGGGGAGGGGGGAAAGAGTGGCTTCCAGAATTCCCTTCTTTGCCCATCCTGACCCTCTCCCTCCCTTTCCCAACACAGTCCTTAAACCCTGTGGCTGCTTGCAGTGACAATAATCCCATCCATTCTCTAAAACCCAATTCCTAGGGCTGGTTACTGGAGTGGAATATGTCCAATTGACTTAATTCAGAGCTTACTGTCACATTCAGAGATGGGAATAGGCTTCATTTATTGTTGGGGTTTTGTGGGGGTTTTTCTCTGAGCATGACTGGATCTGTGCCACTGATATCACTTTGTACTGTTTCCTTCCTGCCAGAGGCAGAGAAAATGTGTGTGTGTGTGTGTGTGTGTGTGTGTGTATGCGCGCATGCATGTGCAAAGTCTCAACTAAACTTACTATAGAGAAAGAGAAATCTATTTCGACAGCTTGGGTTTTGACCCTGCAGCTGACTGTAAGCATGATGGGAAGTCCTTGACCACATTTTCTTACATTAACATAGGCTTCTTGCAAAGGACCAACAGCCTGGAAGAGAAGAGTCGGATTGTGAGTGCCTTTAAGGAGAGGCAGTCGTCAAAGAATCTAATATCATGTGAGAACAGTGAGCGAGAGGCACGATTCCGCCGAACTGAGACTGACTTCTCCAACCTGTTTGCCAGAGGTAATGCCCTTGACTACTTTATCCTTCTCTTCCTTCTGAGAAGGTCTTTTTGTTTGTTTGTTTCAGGGATTTGATAGTACTAGTGGTTGGAGGGGGGACAGGGCAGGAACACCAGGAAATTTAATTCATCTCCTCAAATTCCCATTCATTTTCCTTATATCTCAAGGACAGAGGAACCCTCCTCCCTTCCCAAACCCCCAAATCTCACTCATTTTGGAAGCAGCTCGAGAGCGTCAGCCCCACCCCCAATTTATTGTAGAAGCCTCATCCTCCAGGGGGGTACCCTATAGAAGCCAAAATCTCAGAATTGGGAGGGATCTCGTTTAGTCCAACCACTTAACCAACAGAGGGATCCATTCTATGGAAGACCTGCCAAGAGTCTCTGCTCAAATACCTCTGGTGATGAGACAGTCCATCCCCTTTTTAAACACCAGTTGTTGTTAGGAAATTCTTCCTAATGTAGAAGCAGAAAGGTTGAGAAGTCTCATGCTGGCCAGAAAGTAGAACACAAAGACCTGAGTGGTTTTCTTTGGTTTTGCTGCTGATGGACACATAGAATAAAGGCAGGACTGGGGGCCAGGAGGGCAGAGTTCAATGATGGAGGGCAGGGGACCTAGTCCAAATTGTACCTCTATCCCAAAGGACTGATGAAGATTCATGCCATCCACCTCTTGACAAAGAAGTGATGGAGTCAAGACAAATACATTGGATACGACCAATTCAGGAATTTGTTTTGCTTGACTATTCATATTTATTTTTCTTTTTTTTTTTACTGGGATTGGGGGAGGTGAGGAGAGATTTTATTTTTGTTAATAAGAGATCAATTAAATTAAAAGACAAAACAAAACAAAATAAACCTTGCCTTTGATGCTTACTGCCTGTGTGATCTTAGGTAATTCATTTGCTCTTTCTGGGCTTCAGTTTCATCCTCTCTAAAATAAGGGAGTGGACAGAAGGTTTGGGAAGTTCCTTGTAGCTCTGAATTCTAGGACATTACTTTCTTTCCTTGGCTTTGCTCTTTTAAAAAAATTAATTTTTTTCAACAAAAATCTTACTTCTTTTTCCCTCCTCTTCCTTTCCACTTCCTACTTCTCCTTCCCACTAAGAAAAAAAGAACAAATTCCCTGTAACAAACATGTATAGTCAAGCAAAATAAATTCCTGCACTGCTCATGGGTCATGTGCCCTCCCCCACACCTCACCTACACACAAAATATGTCCCAGTCTGCACTGAGTCCATCACTTTTCTTTTCTTTTTTTTTTTTTTTTTAGTGAGGCAATTGGGGTTAAGTGACTTGCCCAGGGTCACACAGCTAGTAAGTGTTAAGTGTCTGAGGCCGGATTTGAACCCAGGTACTCCTGACTCCAGGGCCGGTGCTCTATCCACTGCACCACCTAGCTGCCCCCGAGTCCATCACTTTTCTAATCAGGAGGTGTTTATCATGAATCCTCTGGAATCACAGTTGGTTGTTGTGTTGATCAAAGTTCCTAAGTTTCATTAGCTTTACTCTTGTAGTAGAAGTGGGTGTTGTAGTCTCAAATCTCCATATATTTTATGTTTAATTTCTTTGGCAGAGTCCCCAAATGGGTTTTGGGCATGCAACATCTCTGTCTCCATACATAAATTGAACTGAGATTCCCTATAACTTCTGCCTTTTGGTCCTGGTTCTGCCTTCTGGAGATTGTTGTTGTTTAGTTGATTAGTCATGGCTGACTCTGCATGACACCATTTGGGGTTCCTTGGTGTAGTTGGCCATTTCCTTCTCCAGCTCATTTTACAAATGATGTACTGGGGCAAACCAGATTAAGTGACTTGCCCAGGGTCACACAGCTAAGTGTCTGAGTCCTAATCTGAACTCATGAAAATGTCTTCCTGACTCCAGGCCCAGTGTTCTATCTACAGCACCACCAACTGCTCACAAAGATACATAGAATAAATCTATTCCCTCTTCTACATTACAGCCTTTCAAAGATTTGAAAAAAAACTATCATGTGCCCCACCCAACCATATCTTCTTTTCTTTTCCAGGCTAAACATCCCCAGACATTCTCTCTCTCTCTCTCTCTCTCTCTCTCTCTCTCTCTCTCTCTCTCTCTCTCTCTCTCTGTGTGTGTGTGTGTGTGTGTGTGTGTGTGTGTGTGTGTGTGAATGGGGAGAGGGGAGTAAGGTCATAAACTTAGAGATGGACATTGGAGACCATTAAGTCCAATACCATGATTTTACAATGAGGAGACTAAGACCCAAGGAGTTTGAGTGACTTACCGAGGGAAACGTGGTTAATAAGTATACGAGGCAGGATTTTAACTCAGTTCTTCTTAACAAAGTAGTACTCTACTCACTGTGTCATCTAGCTGAGGGTTGATGGTATGTATCTTGGGACCAAAGTAAGTCTTCGAGGTGAGGATGGTGGTGCAGACAGGAAGGAATGAGAGAAATATTGTTGGTTCCCTGGTATAATGCATCCAGATATTAGGTGTTAACCTTTTGCTGTCTTTCACCTCTCAGACCTGCTTCCAGCCAAGAATGGGGAAGAACAAACTGTGCAATTCCTTTTGGAGGTGGTGGATATCCTCCTCAACTATGTTCGGAAGACATTTGACAGATCTACCAAGGTGCTCGACTTCCATCACCCACATCAGTTGCTGGAAGGAATGGAGGGCTTCAACCTAGAGCTATCTGACCATCCTGAATCCTTGGAGCAGATCCTTGTGGACTGCAGAGATACTCTGAAGTATGGAGTTCGAACAGGTAGAGTTCCAGGAAGGTAGAGATACATGGAGAGTAAACCCTATTTTTCACACCTTAGTCTATTCACTCACATTCCCACATACACACAAAGCTCAGCAAGATCAGGCAACCTCAGTGGGCAATCAGCCATTTGCCAGATAGCCTGTGGGAATGCCATGAACTTTTAGAATCATGGGGAGGTAGCAAATTCCTTCTGAGGCTCTGCCTGGCATTCTGATATCATGGATTTTTTTTTCCTGGCCTGCTTGGTAAAACTCAGCTGATTCTGGCCACGATTCATCACTATTAAAAGACAAAGCACAAAAACCTTAAATATTTATATTTTTAATTAATTTTAATTTTTATTCTGAACTTAAACACTTAAATAGAATGGGCATTTTCATCATACCTAGTAGAAAGGAAAAAGAAGATGGTACATGAAACTGCTGGGCTCTATTATGTATAGCTTGCTTTTCTTTTTAAGTATATGATAAAAAAATCAACTTGTTGCTTTCAAAGCTATCCTACTTGTCTGGCCTTCTTTCTAGACTTTCTTCTGATCTTTTCTTTCCTTTAAAGAAAAACATGTTTCAATAACTCTTCTTTCCTTTCTTTTCCTTTTCTTCTCTTCTTTCTTTTCTTTTTCCTACCCTAACCTTATAATTCCACTTCCTCCCACTCACCCTCCAATGGGTATAAAGGAAAGGAAAAACAAAGTCCTTTTAGTTTACATACATCATACATATGTGCATATGTGTGCATAGTCAAGCAAATTTCCCACATTGTATGTGTGCATCTCAAAATGTATATCTCATTCCACATTTTAAGTCCATCACCTCTGTCAAAAATCAGGTAACAAATTAAGCATCTAATTATGCTTAGTGCTATGCAGTGCATTAGAGATAGAAGACTGACTCTTCTTGTTTCTCTTTTCTCTGTGGTTTCCATCCCTATTTGTGACTAATTAACTCCTCCTCTCCCTCTTCCTGTCATTTAATAGAACTCAGACTCCTGTTTATTCTTTTCTGTTGTCCAATTTGTAAAATCAAACTCTTTAAGATTCTTTTTTATCTCTGCAAAAACAAACAAAAAAATACCTACGAACTCTCAGTCAAAAATCTTTCCTTCAAGGGGCAGCTAGGTGGGGCAGTGGGTAGAGCACTGGCCCTGGAGTCAGGAGTACCTGAGTTCAAATCCGGCCCCAGACACTTAACACATACTAGCTGTGTGACCCTGGGCAAATTACTTAACCCCAATTGCCTCACTAAAAAAAAAAAAAAATCTTTCCTTCAAGCTAAAGGTCCCCAAGAAGCAACTCAGAGGGTGATTCCAAAGACAAGACAGAAATTAGTGATATTGGCTTATTACTGTGATTCTTTGTGAGCATAGCCCAGCCAGTTTATAATCAAAAGTCAGTGGTCTTGTAGCTCACAGGACACATAGAAGAGAAATGTGCATCCATCCAAAGCAAGGGGAAACAAAATGCATACCTGGCTAGGTAGAAATCTGAAGACCCAGATTTGCATTGGACATTCTTTGTGAATGTTTTACTAATGAAAGAGTAAGTTTCTTTTTTAAATAAATTTTATTAATTTCAATGTACAAAAATCCATTTTCTCACCTTCTTTCCCTCTCATCTCCCTCTACCTCATTGAAAAAGAAAAAAAAAAACATGTAACAAAATGAATAGTCAAGTTAAAGAAGGCGCTACATTGGCCAAGTCCAAAGAGCATATGCTTTGTTCAGCATCTTGTCCTCTCCATTAGGAGATGGGTAGTATGTGTCCTCATCAGTCACTTAGGGACAGCTAAGTGGTACAGTGGATAGAGCACTGGTCCTGGAGTCAGGAGGACCTGAGTTCAAATCCAGACTCACACACTTAACACTTGCTAGCTGTATGAACCTAGGCAAGTCCCTTAACCCTGATTGCCTCAAACATCCAGGGCCATCTCTAGTCGTCTTGATGTATATCTTGCCACTGGACCCAGGTGGCTCTGGAGGAGAGAGTGGGGCCGGTGACTTTGCACAGCCCTCCCTCACTTAAATCCAATTCACTGCAAGTCATGAAATCAACTCCTGATGTCATGGTCCTCTTTGAGAACAAAGGACAAACAACAACAACAACAACCAGTCACTTGGAATCATAGCTGGTCTTCACATTCATCAAAATTCTTAAGTCTTTCCAGTGTTATTGTATAAATCATTCTGTTTCTGCTCATTTTACCATGTATAAATTCATGAGTTGAAGTTACATTTCCTGGAGCTTTCTGGTTAGTTGAACTCATCCAGAGTGCCAAAAAGAAGAGACTTTGCTTGTATGGGTTCCCCAAAGATCCACATTCCAGGAGCCAGGAGGAGGAAGCAGAATTTGAAGAGTTGCCCAGGGTTGTCAATTGCACTTTCTCGATTCCTAATTTCCACCTTTGATTAACTGAGGCAGCTTGTTCGGCACAGCCTTTCTCAAAAACCTCTCTGGCCTTTCCCCAGTTTACCTGAGGCATTCAAAAGTTACAGAGCATACGTTTCTCGTAGTCCCCAATTCTTCACTTGAACACAGTGCCCTCTTTTGGGATACTCCTCTTTCCAGAAGAATTATTGGGTCATTGTTTCAGTGTCCTCTAGCACCTGGACTTCCTTTGACTCCTTCTTCCTTCTGCTGTCTGGCTTTGGGCCATTCCACTATTCAGTAGCATTTTTACCACATCTTATCTTCTCTAAAAACAAGAAAATTTCACTTCTTTTGGGGAGGAGCTGGAGACTGAGTCTCTCTAGCCCAGGGTGTAAGTACAGTAGCTTCTAATGAGCCTAACTTTACTGATGATCGGCATTGACTAGTTTTGTTTTTCTGAGCTGGGCCAGTTTGCTCACTCCTTAGGCTGTCTAGTGGTTCTCTATAGCACAGATCACCATACTGCTCATGCACTTAGTGTGGACAACACATCAGCTTCAGTCTGACTACAATGAACCAGCCACTGTCTCCCCAGCAGCAGGGACTATAGGTGTGGGCCATCACAGCTACTTAAAATAGAAACTCTAGTAAAGGTTTAATTAAACCATTGCATTAAAATGAGATTTGAAGATAACTGGTAGGTTTAATTTATACCTGTTCTTCCCTCTTTCCCCACCTTCCACCCTCTTTTTAAAATTGGTTGAAGTGTGGCTTCTTGGCCATTTGGAGTTTTGCATTTGTTTGGCCATTTGTTCCATGTTGAATAATTCTGAAATTTCCTTTTTTTTAAATTTAATTTAAAATTCTTTATTTTTCAAGTAGAGACCTTTTAATTCCTTTTTTAAAATTCCAAATTCTCTCTCTCTACCCCTAACTATTCCTCCACCCAATGAGAAGGCAAGAAAAAAACCTATTACAGATATGTTGATTTCCACATTAGCCACTGAAAAATTTCTAAAGGGTGTCAATATGCACTTTAAGTTCAGTTGATGATTTGGTCATGCACTTTGATACAAATGGTGACTGGTAACATTTCAAAGTGGCATACCTTCTAAAATTCTTAATAATCTAAATATGATTTTGTATTTGGATATGCAGAGGGTCACCCTGATGGGTAGTCATACCTGAGTGACATCCCTCTTCAATTCCCAGGACATTTGCCCTAGACAATCTAGAGTTGTCTAGATGAAATTTTAGAATCTGGTCCTGCAGTGAGAGCTAGTTAAATTAGATGGGGGTTCCTTTTTTAAAATCTTTATATATCACATGAATTTTCAGGTTTTTCTCCTGGGGACTCTTGGGTACAGGAGGTTATAATTTAAGAAATGCTTCCAGGGTGAGACCAGATTACTATATGTGAGTCTAAATGAGTGAATGACATGCTTGAGGATATGTCTGTATTTCAGTGGAATCAGCTCAAGCATTCAAGTAGATCATTCTACGTTTATACTATTTTCCATTGCCAAACAGATTTTTATTTTTTGAACTGGACTTGTAATTTCATGGACATAGGGAACTACCCACTGGGGAGAAGCTTTTTTCTACTAGTGCAAAATTATACCTTCTCTGAAGCTTATAGTTAGATGGTTGTCTAGAGACCTGAGAAGTGAAGTGACTTTCCTATAGACACATAATCAAGTATGTGTCAGATGAGGAACTAGAACCTGGGTCTTCCTTCTGAGGCCAGCTCTCTATCCACAACCCCAGGGTACCTAGTCGAAATAGTCTTCTCTTTGTCCCTCTTGAGGAAAGTTTTCTATTTCCCAACCGACCAGTCATTAAACATTTATTAAGCCCTACTATGTGCCAGGCACTGGGCTAAGTCCTGGAGACACAAAAAGAAGTAAAAGACAACCCCTGCCCTCAAAGAGCTTATAGTCTAAAGAGGGAACGACATACAAACAAAGCAAGCTATATACAGTATAAATAGGAAATAATTAACAGAGGGGAGACTTACTGACTGAATGAATGACAGTGGATCAGGTCAGTGCCTGCTGCTGTGGAATTCAGTATTACAGATTCTCAGGCACTGATTACATCTATTTTATATTTTCATCGACTGCCAGCACCTTCACCACAACTCTTCTCCTCCCCATGAATGCCAAACTGACCAAGGCAATGGCTGTACTGATGGGATTTAGTATCAGGCATGTCAATAAAGGACTTTAACGTCTTTTATAAATAGTAATTATTCACCACAATACTTAAGCAATTGGATTTTTATTATTGTTCCCATTTATTGTCTCCATTATTTGTCCCAATTATTATTGTCTTGTTATTATTGTCTCCATTTTCCAGATGAAGGACACTGAGGTTCTGTATGTACAGAACCTGAACATAGGGCAATTTAGTGAAAAGTTCAGTAAAATTGGTCATTTGGCATCTTGATTTAGTTTTTGACAGAACTGATTGGCTTGATTGGATGACTTCGCTTCATAAGACACAAAGAGTCTGATTAACTGCTCCAAAGTCATCTAATGTGGTGGAATCAGCAGAGCCAAGACCTTCCCCCAGGTCACAGCACCATTCCATCTCTCCAAGGGGTTCACCTTCTGGATCAGTCACAGGAGGGACTAGACTAGTCCAAAGCTGACTCACTGAATTTCATCTTGATCCAAGGGACTTTGAAAGAGGTCATATTCCATTGAGGCTAAAGGAGTAGTTTAAGTTCTCAGGGAGTATTTCATCTTGTTTTGCACTGGGAAATTAAATGTGAGAAAGATTTGCAAATCAAAAGCACCAGTCAACAAGAAGCAGAGTGATAGCCTTTATAATGCTGCAGTCTCTGTTTTATTTTAAAACTGCCCTGGTTTTCAAGCTGTTTTGTAGGATAATGCTAAGCTTTAAGCTTGATTTCAGAGGGGACCACTCTGCCTTTCCATTGTGTGGTACCTTTCTTTGGTAGTACCATTCATGATGGAGGACTGAGGATGGTAAATATGAGTCTGACCTCATTTGGCAATCTCTATGTTCTTTTTTTAAAAATTATTTTTCAATTTTATTTTAAGTTCCTTCCTTTCTCCTCATCCCCACTCCCCAGCCAGAAAGCAAGGTGGGAGGGGGGAAGCCTATTACAAATCTATATAGTCGGGGCAGCTAGGTGGTGCAGTGGATAGAGAACCGGCCCTGGATTCAGGAAGACCTGAGTTCAAATCTGGCCTCAGACCCTTGACACTTACTAGCTATGTGACCCTGGGCAAGTCACTTGACCCCAATTACCTCGCTAAAAAAACAAAAAAACAAAACAAAAAACAAATCTATATAATCATGCAAAACAAATTCCCACATTAGCCATGTCCGAAAAAAGAAAGAAGACAATATGCTCCAATATTCTCTCAGAGCCCATTGGCCCTCTATCTAGAGGTGGAAATTCTTATGTTCCTGTGAGTGTGTGAACAACCAGGCCCAAAGTGATATATATCTCTTATTTTTGTCTCACTAGGTCATCCTCGATTTTTCAACCAACTCTCTACTGGACTAGATATTATTGGCTTAGCTGGTGAGTGGCTGACATCAACCGCTAACACCAATATGTAAGTTCTATACTTTTTTCTTCTTTTCTAAAAAGCAATATTGATACCTTTTTGCTGTTAATTTGTGTTTCAGAGATTGATCCCTATTAATTTATTATAAATTGGCAAAGATTGTTAGATTTTTCTGCTATAACATCCCTTAGGCATATGCTAATAGCGTCATAGTAATAATTAATAATAGCTAGCATTTATATTGCATTTTAAGGTCTGCAAAACAATTTACATATGTTAACTCTTTAGATCCAGAGCTGAAAGAGACCTTGAAAGCCATCTAGGTCAACCTTCTCATTGTATAGATGAAGAAACTGAGACCTAGAGAGGTTAAATTATTTATCCAAGGTCACATAGCTAATAAATAGTAGAAAAGGAATTTGACTCCTCTAAATCCAAAGTCAGTATGCCTTCAGTGTTGGGTATATAGTAAGCCCTACTTGACTCTGTGACCCCAGCAGGTCACTTAAACCCTCTCACCCTTATTTTCCTCACCTGTTAAATGGTGTTAAGGGCTAAAATTCTAGCTAAACTGTCTAAAATATCTAATGAGTGGTCGCCAATAAATTATAAGATTTAGCAAGAGTTAGACTTTTAAGCATTTATTAAGAAGAATAAGAATTTGGTAAAGAGAGAGAAAGGCCTAGATTCCTATCTATTAAAGGGAGAGCACATTTCTAGCTCCGCTCTCCACCAGAGTCCAGAGGAAAGAGCGTCAGAGCGAGCACCAGTCTCTTCCTTCCTCCTCCCACTCGCCCGCGTCACTTCCTGACGCCAAAGAAAAGACTCCTGGTCTTGCCCTCAAAGACCTTCGCTTCATGGGCGGAACTCTTCTACAGTAAATCTCCAGCAGGTGGCGTCATTCCAATCGTTACAATGGGGATGATATCTGTAGGTAGTATCTACCTCAGATAGTTGTTATGAGACCCAAATGAGGTAAGAGGTATAAAGAAGTTTGCAAACTTTAATGCCCATATAAATGTCAGCTATCATTAACATCATCACTACTCAAGAAACACCGTGAATTGAATTGATGTACCTCACTGACAAGATGGTTAAAAGAAATGGTGATTCTAAAACTTATTATTTAAGTTGAAAATGAGGGAAAGTGTCTATGTCTTCAGGAGAGGGTAATTAAGCAACCTTTCTTTTTCTCTAGGATAATCTTGATTCATTTTCCCATTGATTGTTGTCATTAAGGTTGGCTGTCTCTCTGCCTTAGCTTCTTACTATATATTCTAACCATTTTTGGGTGGAGGACCAATTAGCTGTTTGATTGAATTAAACTGATTGTGGAATATCTGATTGTTTAACCGAATGTTAATTTCCGCCCCCCCCCCCAAACCTATTCATATTTGTAGATACAACCTTAATATGGTCCTCTATTCTTGTAAATTTGTATAAAGCTTTGATTTTAATTTGTTTGATAGGACATTATTATCTCCATGACCATTCAGCAATGATTCCTAAGTTTCTTCTCTCTGTCCATTTATCCTCTACACCAGTTGTGTCAACCTCAAATAGAAATGAGGCTACAGAAAGATCCCTGTGGGCTGGCTGCATATTGACTTAGAAACCACATATTATAACATTATCTATGTGATATTTTTTAAAATTTTATTTTGGGAAATATTTGTCAGTTACACTTGACTAGATTCGGGACCCGTTGAAGCCTACATGTTTGAAACCTCTCTTCTGTCAATCAGACAAATTAGCCTTCTTTTCTGGATAGGTTGTGTGCCCAGTGGAGCATTTTCCTTTTCTATCAATACCATAATAGTTCTGTGCCTCCAGAACAATGATTACAACATTCATTAATGTATATTGAAAACAGTAACTAATAGTCAAGTGAGAATAATTTGGGTTATCTGATGGGCTTAATTCTTTTTTTTTTTTTGTTTTGTTTTGTTTTTTGGTGAAGCAGTTGGGGTTAAGTGACTTGTCCAGGGTCACACAGCTAGTAAGTGTCGTGTCTGAGATCGGACTTGAACTCAGGTCCTCCTGATTCCAGGGCCAGTGCTTTATCCCCTGCGCCACCTAGTTTTATTCTTGTTGAGAATCTCAGAGTTTATGTTCATAGTATAGTAGACTCAGAAAAATGAATTTAGGTGGAAAGGTTATATGATTTTAAAAAGAAAGTCCTGTTTGACATCAAGATGGAATGCAGGTTAGTCAAGCCTAAGATGTTTTGTTGTATTTCATGACCAAACTACTACCATCCACAGCACCCTAAGGCCATTTTGAAATTGTGTATTGATTTGTTTATGTTCCAAAAGTGTAAAATGCTGTGTGTAAAAATATTTACCAGTTACAGAAGACAAGTTTCTATTAATTAAACAAGTATTCCTGAATAGTTTGCTATTTTTAACTGGCATTAGATTTGAAGACATTGTGTCTAAATATTAGTCTTCAGTGGCATATACCCTAAATAATGATATTGACCTGAAAAATGGAAAATGAAAGGAGCTATAATTTGCCCTATCTGGGGGTAATGGTTAAGACAACAAGGTTTAGTCATGTGGGTGATGAGACATGTGAAACTCAAGCTAAAGGTACATTGTTATTTTAATGTCCATCCCCCCAAAAAAATTCTCCCCTTGTTCACCTTGTCATCTTTGAATCTATTACCTTGTAGTTTATCATATAATTATATAAAAGACAAAAATTACCCTATAGTAATTGATAAGTTTTAAAAATATGGTATATGCTGATTACTTAAAGCATCAGTTACACTAAAAAAGCTCTAATTATTTTATTAGAAAGCTAAATATGAGTTTATTGTTGTTCAGTTGTGACCAACTCTTCATGACCCCATGGACCATACTGTCCGTGGAGTTTTCTTGGCAAAGATACTGGAATGGTTTGCCACTTCCTCCTCCAGTGGATTAAGGCAAACAGAGATTAAATGACTTGCCTGGGGTCACACAACCAGTAAGCATCTGAGGTCAGATTTGAATTTAGGTCTTCCTGACTCCAGACCCAGTGCTCTAACCACTGAGCCACCTAGCTGCTTCCAAAAATATGAGTTTACTAAAACTCAACTACTCAAAGAAATCCTTTGGTAACTGGTTGTGGTCTGAAGGTGATCCTGGGTTCTAAAGGGCTATGCCATTGAAGTATAAATTCTGACAGGTTCTACTAAGCTGGGAAGTTTTCCAACCTGGGCCTGGCAAGTAGACTGTGCCTGTCATCTACCCAAAGATCAGCCAAGCTAAGTTTAGAGAACCACATAACTGGAAGGGTTGCCACCTGGCAATGAATTATTTTTAGCCACAGAAACCATACTGGGCATCCACTAAGGTATGGAGGGATTCCCATCCCTATTGGTGGAGGGAGTACCCATGTCCTTACTGATCTCAGATCTTTTGAAATATTCAAAGGGATCAGGAACCGGCAGTTGTCCATATAGCACAAGTGTCTTTCTTATTGCCTTCATTCAATTCATTTGGCCATCCTTAATGGAGTAGTGCCTATTTTGTCAGCCTTTTGACTATTCCCGCCCCCCACCCCCACCCCAACACATCTGGCTAAAAAGTCTAAGCAATTAACATTAGCTTACCTCTTGGAAAATGTATGACCCAAATACCCTCTTCAAATGCTTTTCCTTTAGCAGGAAAATCACAAAAGTTTTCTTTTTTTTGTCCATGCTCATAAAATCAAAGTCCTTTTCTCCTCTTTCCTCATCTATGTTGAGCTGTGAAATGCTAAATTATATTTCATCCATTGAAGGTCAAAGCCAACTCCTTTAATGGCACGTGGTAATTGCAGCTGTACTGCAGAGTAGATATTTTAAAAATATGAAACAATTCCAACAGATCAATAGAGAAGGTTATTTGAAATAGTGAAATAGCTTCTGTCAGTTCTCAAGACAAGGTATTGTCTGGAGAAGAGGTAATGACTATTATCTAGAAATTGTTCTAAGCCAGTTCTATGGGAGGATCATGAAATGTGACAGGAGAGTCAAGTTCTTTTGGGGGGAATTACCCTCTCTTCTGACAGGCCTCACCTTCTGGATGCGGTGTTCAAAATATTGCTAGAAAAAGACTGAAAAAAAGGATCAAGCTTTTCCAGATAGGGTTTGCAGCAATGATGTACTCATTATCTGAGCTACCTTTTCATTTGGTAGGCAATTACTATGAAGAATAATGGCCATATTCCACAACACACGTAAGCTGGTCAAGTGTCCTTCCCTATGACACCATTAAAATGGCCACCCATGACATTTCTGTGTTATTAGCACAGAAAGGATATCTATTTATTTCATCCCATTGTTGTATGTCTTCTGTTTCAGGATGCAGGCTCCCAAGCCTAAAGTCCAGGGAAAATCCTTGAGGAATTTCAGGCTAAAAGGGTACTACAGTATTTTCCCCCCACAAGAACATGTGGTTTTCCATGGCTGGTTTGTACTTTTGTTGTTGTTGTTGTTCTAGTTATTTTTCAGTCATGTTCAACTCTTTATGACCCAATTTGGGGCTTTCTTGTTAAAGATACTGGAGTGATTTGCCATTTTCTTCTCCCATTCATTTTACAGATGAGGAGACTGAGGTAAACAGAGTTAAGTGACTTTCCAAGGTCACACAGCTAGTAAATGTCTAAGGCTAGACTTAAACTTGGGTCTTCCTGACTCCAGGCCTGGAAATCTATCCACTGTACCACTTAGCTGCCCCTTATACCTTTGTCTCTGCCTACAAATGCTTGATGACAATACTCAGCCTTAGTGACAAGATCACTCACAGCTTCTGCGCCATTTCATTAGGAATTCAGAGGAGCCAAGCCAAAAATTTCATAGAAATTGCAGTCAGAGAAATTTTTTCTGTAAGTTGCCATGATGTTGTATGCCTAGCTACATTTTGTCAGAAAAGTGCACATGATCAGCAGCTCTTATTACCTAAGAGAAACAACCCTACTAGGGAAAACTGGGGAAGGTAATCAGCTCTGGTTCAGCTGGGATAGTGATATAACAGGAGTCTCCTTTGTGCTTCCCCTTCATTCTACTGACCCATCCTTCCTACCCTTATTACTCTCTGATCTCTTCATCAATTTCTCCAGGGATAACACTAGAATATCAAAGTTTGAAGGGACTCAGAAGCCATCAAGTCATCCTATTCAGTAATTCCTTCTGTGACACCTCAGCAGACAGACCAAACTTCAGCATTTGCATTGCCATGATTATTTCACAATGTTAAAAGCTCTGTTGGGAAGGTTCTGTTCACTTTCTTTTAAAAATGGTCCAGGTTGTTACTTTTGTTCTTAAACTGTGGTAGCTAGAAATGGAGGCCACAATACAGATGTGATCTGACTAGCTCTATTACCTCCCCCCAAATTTGGACACTATATTCTAAATTTTATGAAATAGTTAAAACTAGTGGGGAAGAAATTCCCTTAGGGCACATTACTCCTTGAGGGAAATACAGTAGATGACTCACCCTCTACCTTGGCCCTAAGATGGGGAGGTCAGAGAAAGGACTATGTATAATCTTTTGGTAGGGAAGCCACCCCAGATGTTTGGGCCAGTACAGTAGAGTTTACTCACCTTCCCTGATGAGGATATAAAGGAACTCAGGCTATGTCCTCAGCATTTCGCTGATTCAAATTACAGTCAGCTCAATGCACTCATTTCTTACTTCTACAGCCCAGTTCCTGTATTCAACCTAGATCCTTTTGTCTCAGGTCCTGGTTTCTTGTTCTCTGCTCCTCCCACTTGGTCTTACAATATAACTTGCTGCTGAATCCTCTGACTGGCATTCTGATCTCTTGATGTCTGTACTGGTCCCCACCTGTCCCTCAGGGGGCCTCCTCTATTAGAAGCTAGGCCCTCTATTAGAAGGGTAAGACCCTTCTGACCATATTTGGTACCCTCTTATGGGGCTAAAAGAGCTGACATCAGCAGCTAGGAGGTAAAACATTATCCTAGAGGAGAACTGGACTTATCTACCAAACACTAGGTAAGTACAGAGCTGAGGTCAGGAACCAAGGACAGAGAGTTAACCTGAAGGGAAAGTGTCTTACCAGGACCAGGTAAGAGTTGTCTAGCAGGTTGTAGCTAAAATCAGGAATTAGGAGGCATGGCATTAGACAGATCATATCATTAAAGTAAGATAGATAGATAGATAACAAGCATTTATTAAGTACCTATATGTGGTGCACTATGCTAAGTGCACAATGATCTCATCTTCACAACAACCCTGAGTATTATCATTATCCCATTTTACAGATGAAGAACCTGAGGTAGAAAGAGATTAAATGACTTACGTATGGTCACACAGCTAGTAAGTGTTTTGTTGTTGTTTGTCCTTTGTTCTCAAAAAAGGACCATGATATCAGGAGGTGATGTCATGACTTTCAGTGAATTGGGTTTAAGGGAGGAAAGGCTATGCAAAGTCAGCAGCCTCACTCTCTCCTCCGGAGCCATCTGGATCCAGTGTCAATCTATCTATCTATCTATCTATCTATCTATCTATCTATCTATCTATCTATCTATCTATCTATCTATCTATCTGTCTGTCTGTCTGTCTGTCTGTCTGTCTGTCTGTCTTTCTGTCTGTCTGTCTGTCTATCTATCTATCTGGATGACTGGAAATGGCCCCAATGTAGTGGAAGACTTTGGCCTTTTTGAGCTAAGTCTTTCCCAGGTTTCAGTTTGCCTGAGGCAACACCCATTCAGTAATTACAGCTAGGTAAGAAGGGAAGCCAAAAATGTCCTCCTTTACCTGGTCAAAACAAATAAATGAATGGGTGGAGGGAGGAAGGAAAGAAGGAAGGAAGAGAAATTAATAAAGGGAGAGAGAGAAAGGGCAGAAGGAAGAGAGAGGAAGGAAGGAAGGAAAGAAAGAAAGCAGGCAGGCAGTCTGGGAGAGGAAAGCCCTCAGGGTTTCTGGCCAAAACAGAAGTAAATAGTAAGTGGCCAAACAGTAAGTGTCTAAGTAAGATTTGAACTAAGGTCTTCCTGACCCCAAAGCCTGTGGGTGCTCTATCCATTATATCGCTTAGTTGGCTATAAGACTTGGGAATTGGGAAGAAGCCACAGAGTAGGAAGCAGGGTTGGTTAGTACCAGACTCTCTTGTTGAATTCTCTAAAGCTTTCAGGTTTTTTAAATTAAATTTATTTTTTTTAATGTCAAGTATTTTTCCTCCCTCAAATTTCCGCATTGCAAAAAAAAAAAAAAAAGAAAGAAAACCCTTCTAACAAATACATACAGTCAAGTAAAAAAAATCACCATATTAGCCATTCCAAAAAACATGAGCCTCATTCTGTATATTCATCATCTTGCTCTCTGAAGGTGGGTAGCATTTTTTATCCTTGGTCCTCTGGTCATGGTTGATCACTGCCTTGATCAGAGTTTTAAGGTCTTCCAGAATTGTTCATTTTTACAATGCTGATGTTATAGTATAATTTGGTCTTCTGCTTCCTAAACTCTGTTTTCAAATCCTGAGAGTACTGGTTAACTACCAGGGTCCAAGGGCAGGGGCAGGCCAGAAGTCAACATGAGCAAACTTGTACTTGAGCCACCTGATTAAGCAACTAGGACAGGAAGATCACCTGCTCAGACAAAGCAGAGGATAATTAGACCTGGTTCAAAGCCAGGCAGAAGACAAAGGGCAAAAGGCTGGACAAATCATGACATCCCATCCCTGTCTTTTTTTTCCTTTGTCCATCTGGCTCCTAACTGATCATCTGACTTTGGCTTGGCTACTAATGCAATCTGTGGTCAAGGTTGACCAATCCTTGATAAGTTTCTGATCTCCTGGGTTTCTGACTCAGTTTGTTCCTGGCCTTACCACAGGTCAACTCTAACAAGCCATCTTAAAAAGTTTCATGAGTATCTAGTATAGCCGCTGTGGCCAGCTCAAAGCAGTCATACTAGTGTCTCCACAGTGCTAAAACAGTTCATTCTCCCAATGGGTTTTTGGAAGCTCAGATACATCCTTTGCCAGCTCGCTTGTTCAGTGATGTCACACATCATGAGTTTGCAACTTGGTACTTTAAATAGCACAGGCTAAACCAGGAATCCTTCTCTCTTCTTCTTCCTTTATGACAGCCAGTCTCCAGCATGCCATCAGACATAAGGGATTGTTGGTTGCCATGATGATGGGGCTCAGAGCAGGACCAAAGCATGATTGTGGCCCTCCAGAGGTGATGGTAATTAAAAAATGACGCCCAAGTATTCTTCCTCCTAGTAGTTTAGTGTCATCCTAAGAGCAGTGAACAGATTCTTTTTGGTTAAAAAATTCTGCTGCCAGCAGAAATGTCAGGAGAGCTCTCTCAATTCCCCCCCTTCTATAACTGTCATTGAATTGAATGGGTTTTTTCCCCCTACTCTTGGAAATGAAAATTATTGCTTGCACCTTGTATCTGCAAATGGCCTTTCAGACATTAAAACAAAATTGTTAAAGCCAACAAAAATTCCACTTGGCCCACATTCTCATTGGCCCCACCCTCAATGACTGATATCACAGCTTCTCCCTCCTAGGCAGATTCACCTTCTCTTACTCCCCATATCACAGGGCTAGGAGAACTCAGGAATCAGCCTTTAGCTAATAGTCAGAGTCTACCTCAAAGACACAGATGCTCAAGGAGACTAAACAAAATGAATAGCAAAGAACAGCAGAGCATTTTAAATATCTCTTAGGCCTGCTGCTTAATTTTCATTAGACCTACCTTGATTTTTTTTAGGTCCTGGACTCAGGAACATACTTATTTTCATAACTGGATCAAGGGGAGCCTTTGCCTCCCTTCAGGGATCACTTTGCAGTTCATAGCCTACTGCTTGAGACTCAGCTTGGCAGAAGACAAGCACCACATGCCAGGCCATCTGATGCCCTTTGCCTAGAGTAGACAGAAATACCAGTTGACTGCCTTCTTGTTATTTGTAATTGGTAATTAGGAAATCATCCTTTATAATTACTCTTGACAGATATTGACTCCATGGCACTGTCGAAACAAAATTGTCCTTGGGGATTATCAGTAGGAAAAAAAATCCACATAGATAATTGCACTTGGATTTTTAAAACCGAAGCCAATATTTCTAATTATTTTCACAGTTAGCTTTCTGGCGTTCATGATTTTTAAAAACACCCTAGGACTTTTGGCATCAAAATTTCATATTATATAAGTATGAAATTGGCAGCGATTGAAAATTTTTCTTTGCAATCCAGTTTTATATAGAACTGTCAATATACTTATGATGAACATGTGCTTTGTCATATAATCCTAGGCTAAAAAGGACCCAGAGTTGTCTAGTCCATCCCCATGCCTTCAAGTAGGACCATATCCAACTATTCCAATAGGAATCTCTTTTATTCTCTCAGCAATCATAAAAAAAGATGAAATAGGAGATATTGTCAACTGGCAGGTTTATCTCATTTTTTCTCATATAATTGTCCCTCCTTAGATTCAATGGGAACACAAAAAGTTTTCACAAAATGGTTTATGAATAAATCATACATTTTCCTAAAACTAATTTATTCTCCAGTCTTCCTGCTAATACATACAGTAATGGGATGTAAACAACAACAAAAAAAAACCAAACAGAAAACAAGCCCCATTATATTTTCTGAATTCTTACAGAGGCTTTGCTCTACAATTCCTGAACCATTGTTCAGTCAGACTTCTGGTAAATCCAGTAGGGGAAAAAATCAATAAAACAAATTTATTGATCAATAAAATAGTAGCTCCAATAGTCTCTACTAGTTCTATGTAGGTTCAGACAGAATCTTTAAAACAAGTACAGGTATCTTGGAAAAGGTATGAATGTTTAGTGTTTTCAGGTGCTGTCTACACTGGCAGATTGAAGTGAAGAATTTTAATTATTGGGGAAATTCATCCAGATAATTAATTTAATGGTGTTTGACAGCTTATGACTGGTGACTTGCTCTATCTTCAATAAAGATATTTTATTAGAGATTTGGAAGATCTTTCTGAAGAAATACAACTTCCTCTAAGTGAGTTCCTGAAATTAGTAGTTTATCCTCGTTATTCATTTTCTTTTCCCACCCACCATCTTTTAAGGTTTACATATGAAATTGCCCCAGTATTTGTCCTCATGGAGCAAATAACACTTAAGAAGATGCGAGAAATTATTGGATGGTCAAGTAAAGATGGCGATGGCATATTTTCACCTGGTAGGTTTATTTTTCTTTGTCTCATCTCATTAAGGCCTCAAAGTTTAGAGCTCTGTCCCTTGGATTGGGTAAGTAAACTTGACAAAATGCATATAAAGGCTTTGTGGGAAAACATTGAAGTTTCCTCAAATTTTTCAGTTCTCCAGCCTTCCTCCTTTGAGAGAAGCCCATCTATATGATGCCTAAATAACTGATCAATCAATCAATTAAATCAAATGACTGGTCAATTCAGAGAAAAAAAAATCAAACTAGTTTAATGAATAGTGAGTGACTTTCAGCCAAACTGTAGATCTGATAGTCTTATTTAAACACAAAATGATCTGTTCAAACAAGCACAAGTGTTCTTTGGGAATAAAACACAAGTGTGCTGTAAACTGGTTTGAGCAGGGTCTAGCTCTATGGTGTCCCAAAAGTCTTAGTGCAGTTTTCAATTTATACATTTAAATTGCAGTTGTAGATTGTAAATTTTAAAAATTGTATTTGCAAAGTAAAGTATGGAATTTAAAGAATTCACAATTATTCTGTTGCAAACATCTAGTTAATTTGGACAGATACTTAACGAACCTGTAATATCCAGATGGTTGAAGTAAAAAAAAAAAAAAAGATGGGTTTTTGTCTAAATTAACTAAATAATTACTTCAGTTTCCAGTTTGACTTTCTGTATAGATTCAGGTTCTGTTTTCATCTAAGTTTTCTAAAATCACTTAATTTCAAGAAAAAAACAAATGATTCGGCCATTTGAGTATTCTTTGAAGAGACAAGGCATTCAGTCATCCCATAAGCACAGACTGTGGTCAAAGTATTGGGCTAGGTAGTAGAGATTTGTGATGTTTAAAATCTAAATTGTGGTCACCTTAAATCAGAAGCTTCAGCTCTAGTCTAGAGTTCCAACCTGGTTGGGTTCTTCCTGAAGTCCTCCTCCACAAGACTGCTTTAATCAGAAACACCTTAGCAAGCTGTTTGTGGAAGCTTTTTTATAGATCTGGAACAGAGGCGGTCCTTACACACTGTTTCAAGGTGATTGGTTGGCGTCATCCAAATCCATTGTCTTTGAAGGTGTTCTCAAGTTGAGTTCACAGTCTAGTTTCTGAGAACAATACCTTCTTAAGGGCTAGCCAGGTGTGATTACAATCCAATTAACTTGAAGTAGGCTTAATCAGCAGTTAATCACTCTCACTTGATTCAATCAGTATAGATTAATCTCCAGGTGGGTCTTTGAGTATCTGCTAAATCCCATTATTTCATCACAGATTCAATAACAAATAGTCTCTTCCCTCAAGGAACTTACATCGTAATGGCAAAGAGGTGTGGGGGGGCTGAAAATTCTGGAGGCAAGAATTTTCAGGAAGTTCCTTTACTTGCTTTCTCTCTGACTCCAAGTCTCTAATCTTTCTGTGCCTCAATTTCCTCATCTATTAAATGGTGATAATAATACTTATTATTGTACAGTTTGTTGAAAAGCACAAGTAGTACGCTGCCATGGAAACAGCTTCAACCTATCACAGTACCTGAAACATAATAGGCACTCAAGAAATGCTTATTGAGTGAGTCACTGATCTGTGAATCAACCTCAGATTGAAAACAGGAAGGTTCTATTTCTTGATTACTACTGCCATCCCTCCCTTTTCCACTTCTGCTCAGTTTGAGAAAGGTAGGCCACTGTGGAAAAACCAAAAGCCAATTTAAAAGGGTAAACCTAATAGTTCTATGATGAAGACTTCTTCCCCCAATACACATGGGAGGATAAAAGTTGGGACCATAGAAGCCACAATAAAGGAACTGAAGTAAGTAGGGATTTGTCCAGAGTGTCCCATTCCATCAAGATGCCATTCCTTCCCACTCTTACTTCCCTTATACTTTGAAACTCAAACACTGGCTTTGTTGTTAGGGGGAATAGCAAGCACAGTGACAAATCCCCCTCAACATATGTCCTGTTTGGTTATAGGGGGTGCCATATCCAATATGTACAGCATCATGGCTGCTCGATATAAGTACTTCCCGGAAGTCAAAACCAAAGGCATGGCTGCTGTTCCCAAACTGGTCCTCTTTACCTCTGAACACGTGAGTTGTAGCTCCTGCTCGAGAACTGTAATCCATCCCAAAGGAATGTCTCACTTGCCAACCCACGGCTCTTTTCCTTGCAGAGTCACTATTCGATAAAGAAGGCGGGGGCTGCACTTGGCTTCGGAACAGACAATGTCATTCTGATAAAATGCAATGAAAGGTAGGAGGGGAGGGTGACTGCTACATTTTTTGATGTATTAAATGTGTTCATCTGTTAAATTTGTTTTACTGTGCTTAAGGGCTGGCTCGGTACAATGTGCCAAGCTGCTAATGAGCTGGGGAAAATATCCGATTAAATTACTTTCTGCTGCATCTGAAGCGCCTTCACATGCAGCCTTGTTGATGCTTCTTTTTAAAAAAAATCTATCTCCTTCTGTTACAATTACAGGGGAAAAATCATCCCAGCTGATTTGGAGGCAAAAATTCTTGAAGCCAAGAAAAAGGTGCGTGTGTGGTAGAAAAGTCTGAATTAAGAGTCAGGAGTCTTGAGTTTGAGACCAAGTCTGAATACTTACCTGCCCACATGTGACTGTGAGCAAGTCACATTTCTCCCTAAGCATCAGTTTCTTCAACTGAAAAAAAAAAAAGGATAACAAGATCTATTTTATTTCCCTACCTTATAGGACTGTTTTGTAAGGAAAGAGTTTTTTAGTATAGTGTCATGGAAAGGGCACTGGGCCCGGAATTAGAAATCTTGTATTTGAGTCCTAGCACTGACTGTGATCTTGACCAAATCATTTAATCTTTGTGAATCTCAGTTCCTCATCTAGTAGGTAGATAGATAGATAGATGGATAATAGGTAGATAGGTAGATAGATGTAGAGAAAGATAGAGAGATGAGAGAGAGATAGAGATAGATAGATAATTTGGATGGATGGATGAATGGATAGATAGATAATATCCACATGACCTAACTCACAAGGTCGTTCTGACAAAGAGACTTTAAACCAAAGCTTCTTAAACTGTGGGTCCTGACCACATATGGAGTCGTATGCCTGAATGTGGGGGTTGAAAAAAATTTGGTAGTAAATGTTTGATTTGTATACCTATTTTGTATAAGTATATACCAGGGGTCATTTAAAAATTTCTTGGGTGAAAAGGGGTTGAGAGTGGAAAAAGTTTAAGAAGGCCTGCTTTAAACTATAATGTGCTGCGAAAAAGGTTTTTTTTATATTACAGCCATATAATACAGATGGCTTCTAATGTTTACATTTTTAAAACCTACCTTTGCTCTGGAATTTAAAAGCCACTATTACATTTCAAAATTATTTCATGAGAAATAGCATGCTGCAGTAGATGATGAGCTGACTTTACTATCAGGAAAGATCTGGATTCAGGTCTCACCTCTGACAAATAATGACAAGGTCCAATCTGTCAGTGCCCTGAGAGAACTCTAAGATTATAAGTTGCATAGCAGGCACTAGTAGAGGGAACTCGAAGTACCATACATCAAGAAATCATAGGTACGGACTCCTAAAACATCACCTAATGTGACTTCTAACATTTTTTCTCGAGTTTTGTTGGTCTCCAATTCATAGGTTGGCCTGCTCCACTATAGCTCTGTCTACATGATGCCCAAAAAAGCCAATGGAAAAATTTAAAAATTCAGCCAAAAATGAGTTATTTTGTTCATATCATGCCAAATAACTCTGTATCTTTGTTCTTCCTTTCTTCTTTCTTTTTTCTTGCTCAACTGACTGCTTTAGCATCCTGTAGACATAGCCTTATTGAACTTGTAACTTGCTTTTTATCCTGGCACAACCTCAGTTTAACATTGGAGTCTCCTTAGCAAAGGAGTCTCCTTAGCAAAAATGTTCTAGCTTATGACACATAGTAACAGGTCTTTGCTGATCCAATCTCAGCAAATTCTATTAAGTGAAAAACCTTGTCAAACCATTGTATTCATAAAGACCCTGCCATGTTGCAGTCAATCCATTTAACAATCATGTTGTTTTGGTTGAGTATTCATGCCTTCTGCTGTAACTGTATTTATTTGCTGGGCTTTCAGTAGAGTGGAGAGATAGATGAGAAGGAAAGGGACTACCAAAGCTTGGGCAAGAATAATTCAGCAACATTTTCAATTCAACATGCATTTATTAGTGACCTGCTATATACAAAGTACTTGCTAAACTCTGGGGTTAGAAAGACAAAAATGAAGTTTTTGTCCTCAGGGAGGTTACATTCTATTTGGGTCTCACAACGTGCATAGCATAAGTATAGTCCAAGGAAGATGGAAGTGGAGGAGAATATTAACAACAGGGACTTGTGGAAGTCTTCAAGGAGGAGGTGATATTTGAATTGAGCCTTAAAGGAAGTCAAGAATTCTGAGAGGTGGAGATGAGAAAAGACAGCATGCTCGGTATGGAGGTTGGCTTGAACAGAGGCACAGGGGTGAAGATGGAGCTTAGGTACCTCAAAACTCTTGACTCCCAGATGTCTCTAATTCATTCCAGTTCTATTACAATATTTCTTCCTTTCTTGTTTATATCAATATTTTGATATATCCATTATTAATTAATTTCAAGTTCTGAAAAATGAATGGATTTTTGTAACTACTGCATTAGCATAGTCATAAACCAAAAATATTTTAGAAAGGATGCCTACCAAGAAGGATGGACAATATCCATATTAAAAAAAAACATGAAGTTTTTATATGATGTCATACGACAGTTTTGCCACTCTATATAGGAGATAGCATGAAATAGTGGCAAGAAGAGCTCTTAAAATCAGATGACCTTAGTCTGCTTTCTGTGCTTCAGTTTCCTCATCTGGAAAATAAAGGAGCTAAATTCTATCCCCTATGATTCTATGATTTCTGTCTTCATCACTTATCAGCTGTGTTGACCTTCAATCTCCCAATCTAGGAGCACTTTTAATAATGTTTTATTGATATCCATCTTTGCACTTTGACCACACAGATTAAACGTTCTTTTATGACCAAAAAAGAAAAGAAAAGGAATTTAATATCTGATAGTGCATGTACTATTCTGTTCTAGTAGTCCCCCACCTCTCTGCTTTGAGGGAAGAAATCTGTTTTGTTCTATCCTCTAGAACCTTGATTGGTTTTGCCGTTACTCAAAGATCAACTTCCTGTTATTGGTCTTTGCATTTGTATTGTTGTAGTGCTGTGTATTGTGCAATTAGTTCTACTTATTTTATTCAGTATATGATTATACAAACCTTCCCATGAACAAGCATAAGCTCCTACCATGTTCTAGGCACTGAGGGTACCAAAGCAAAAATGAAATAGTCTCTTCCCTTAAGGAGCTTACATTTTTTCAGGGGAAACAACCCATATTCATACAAAGAAATACATAGCAATGTCAGCAGGCATTAGGAAAGGTCTTTAGTAAAAGGTGGCACTTGAGTTTGGAAGGAAGCCAGTAATTCTTAAGAGACAGAGGAGACAAGACAGTGCATTCCAGGACTGAGGGACAGCCTGTGCAAAGGTACAGAGATAGAAGAAGGAATATCGGGTATAATGAAAAGCAAATAGGCTAGTCTACCTGGAACCTAGAAAAGGAATGGTGTATAATGAGCCTGGAAAAAGATGTTGGCTATTGGGCAAGCCCCTTCATTTTTCTGGGCCTCAGTTTGTTCATCTGTAAAATGAAGGGGTTGAACTATATTACCTCTTTCCATCTATAACAACCTTTGATTTTAATATAACTCACTTCAGGTTTTTAAAAATGAATACAAACAGTTCAGCTGCCATCACTTTGAAAGCAAGCTCTGATACTTCTTGGTTCAAACAAGAAACATTAAAGATTGATTGCTTCTTTTGTCTTTTGTCTTGTGCTATAGGGATATGTCCCTCTTTACGTCAATGCAACTGCAGGCACGACTGTGTATGGAGCTTTTGATCCGATACCTGAGATCGCAGATATATGTCAGAAATATAACCTTTGGCTGCATGTTGATGTAAGTGGTGGGACACCATGGACAGCTCTCTTTTTGGGGAACCCAGGCTGTTCCCAAACCCTCAGGTTTCTCCACATCTTCTCAAAGCCATGCTCTTCTCTGGTCCATAGCCTAACCACTCTGGACAAATGTCCAAAGCTTCATCATATACTGGTGTTCTTCTTTACATTTTTCTGACCAACCCCAGAGCTTCCTAAATTTCTTTGGTTCATACCCATCAACTTCTCCCGTAGCAGCTTCATTTGGGTAAACTGCTCCAAGATGGCAAAAACATGAAAGAAGGGATAAAGGAAGCGGCCATGCATGCTTGGTCACCTGCTGTCAACACAGCTATCCATGCCCTTTGCTTAAAAAGATTGATCTAGAAACACAATGATATGGAAACACTTATATAATATCAACTGAGAGGAATTTTCCCCTTGAATTGTTCTGAAAGACATAAAGGACAACAGAGAACATTTTCAAATACATAACTATATTTCTTCTCTACACCCCTCTCTCTTTTGCTCTCTGCCAGCTAAGGCTGTGCTAGTAAATATTTAACAACTAGCTCTCTTAAAACACACACACACACATACACACACACACAAAGCTGTACAAATGGCATACTTTAACATTTAATCTGCATTATTAACATTTTTCCATTTCTTTCTTAAGTATAGACCATCAACAAAACAATAAATCAAGTTCTGATTTGTAGCATTTGCTTATTTCAAAGGTGCAAATGCTCATAATGCTGAAAATTAAACAATCTGGCTCCAGCATAGCCCTGCTCATCCTGCTTCTCTTTCTTTCTTTCCCTCTCTACTATTTCCCTTCTTCTTCCCACCTTCTAGTTTCACTCTAACTCTTGCTTTTCCTTCACCTACTGCCTCTTTTCTCAATTTATCTCTCTACCATCTCTCTATGTGCCTGTCTCTACCATCTTGCCTTAACTCCTTACACCTAGACTGTCCTTTCTGCTATGAAGCAGATAATATAACATAGATTACGAATATGACTCATTTCTGTCTCTCCTTGTCCCCAATGCAGTATTTTATATGGTTACTCTCAGAGAAGTGTGGGCATTTTGTGGCTTGCTACAGGCTTCAGGGACCATTCCAGTGACAGCCATACAAGAATTATCTTGTCCTGTATTTATGCACATTGAGATAGATAAATAGATAGATAGATAGATAGATAGATAGATAGATAGATAGATAGATAGATAGATAGATAGATAGATAGATAGATACCTCATGCAGTGAAAGTTAGGAAACAGCCAGCTTCAGTTCTGTGAGTGGTCCCTGACTCAAGCAGCCACCTAGGAGGGTCTTGGGGCTTTATCCCATCAGTACCCAATGTCTTTGAACATCTGCTGTGCTACCACAGACAGACCTTACATAGTTTGATCTCCCACCTGCCCCAAACTGGCTTTCATGACCAGAACTTGGGTTCATACTCCCCTGAGAGACATGTTCTAAAACAAATTGAAAAGATAAAAGCTTGAAGTTGGTGTCAGATGAATGTTCCAGTGGGTTTACTTTGCCAGAGGAACTTCTGGGTCTCAGCTTCCATATGAGCCCACGTTTAAAGAAAGCTATAGAGGCAGCTAGGTGGCGCAGTGGATAAAGTGCCTGTCCTAGATTCAGGAGTACCTGAGTTCAAATCTGGCCTCAGACACTTGACACTTACTAGCTGTGTGACTCTGGGCAAGTCACTTAACCCTCATTACCCTGCAAAAAAAAAAAAAAAGAAAGCTATAGAATGGCCAAGTAGCCTAGAAAAAATTGGGAATCTTTACATGGAGTTGATCCCCTCATCCCTCTTCTTTCTCTGCTCTCACAGGCTGCCTGGGGGGGAGGTCTCCTCATGTCCAGAAAGCACCGTCATAAGCTCAATGGCATAGAAAGGTATGGGACACTGTTTCCAGGAATCCTACCTACCATTCAAAGTATCACACAAGGTCTACAGTGTAGACCTCTGATTCAGAGTGGCACCTCCTTTGATTACCTTGCAGAATCAGTTATTTTTCTACTGAGCTGGGAAATGCTCATGTGCAGAGTTTGCAGTTTGCTGACTTCACCCACTAATTTGTTTTCCTTCTTTCTCTGCCTCCTTGTTGCTGGCTGGCTCCTTTGAGATAGAAAGGGGTTGGGGGGTGGGAGTGAGAGAACATCCCTCATGTATTTATTACTCCTTTTCTCCTCACTAGTTCAAGGTCATTGACAAAAAAAAGTTTATGAATAGAGGGGGGAAATCATAGCAGTTGCCTCTGTTTCTGTTTCCCATAGTGACTCCTCTGGCTCAAAGCCATTTCTCCTGGCTGTCTCTTAACTTTGTAAGGAAGGAGCCACAATAAATAAGGATGGCCATTTAAAGCACAAGCTGTAATGAACTGAGACCACAGAGAGGAGCCAATCCAGACACAATTTAGATCTGTCAAACAACTTCCGTTTTTAAGCTTTGAATCTGGGAAAACCTGAAACGTGTCAACTCCAGGAATTTTCTTCTTTAGCATGAATATATTTCTGTGTATGTATGCAGATATGTGCATATACACATATACCATATATATAGAGTATATTTACAATTTATTTATACATGTATGTATATATACACATTCAATAAGGAAGAAAATTCCTGGAGTCAAAATATTTTTCAAATTTTCTTAGATTCAAAATTTTAAATTGGAATTTTTTTTTGGCAAATCAAGGAAATTCAACAAACGTTTATTAAGGACCTGCTATATACAAAGAACTGTGCTAGGAAAGAGCTGGGGCTAGAAAGACAAGAATGAAGTCTTTGTCCTGGGGAAAATTACATTTTATTCAGGCTTCACAACATGTACAGCATAACCAGAATCTAAGGAAAATGGAGATGGAATAGAGCACTAACAATAAAGAAGGGCTCATGGAGGGCTTCATGGAGAAGTTGAGCCTTATGAATTCTGAGAAGTGGAAATGAGGAAAGAGGACATGCTGGTCATGGAGAAGGCCTTGAACAAAGGCAAAGAAGTTGAAATTATAAGTCAGATATATGTGTATATGGTGTGTATATATATGCATATATATGTGTGTGTTTACAAAAGAAATATATTATAGATCACATATTATACATATTGGGGCAACTAGGTGGCACAGTGAATAGAGAGCCAGGACTGGAGTCAGGAAGACCTGAGTTCAAATCCAGCCCAAACACTTACTAGCTATGTCATCCTGGGCAAGTCACTTAACTCTGTTTGCCTCAGTTCCTCATCTGGAAAATGAGCTGGAGAAGGAAATGACAAACCACTGCAACGTCTTTACCAAGAAAACCCCCAATGGGACTCAACTGAAATGACTGAACATCAACAAAACAAAAAAGTATACATGTTTATATATAAGCTTATGTTACCTAAAGAAAATCAGACTTTGACTATATCTTTTTATTTTCTATTTGAAATATAAATATATTGTTTATTTAGAATCTCTGATGACATTTTGTGAGACAAATGTAATTCCTTAAGAACAGGACAATCTGTTGTGCAAAGAACAAATGGGCTCTTGCCCTTTGTAGCGAACTTTAGCCCATCTATTTTGCTCTGAGGCCCTTATGGCTTAAATAGAGCTCCAAATTTTGACGCCTGTGGACGAAATGAAAATTTCATTACTTGCCACCTGAACATTTTGCAAATCTACTTCATGGTAGATTTGCTTTCTTCATTATAATTTTTGGAGGAGGGAATTATTCAGGGTTTCTCTATTTATTCAAACATTATTCACATTCAACAGACACAAATATACTTTCTAAATACTTTCCCCTCTAAAAGACCTCTGTGACATAAAAAAAGTTAAGAATTCTGGGTAAAGGGCAAAGTATGGGAAGGTCAACCAAACGTTTTAATGAACCCATTGATTATTGGAGACAGGGGCAGAGTCTACCAGGTTTGCCAGGAAATGTTTAATATGCCTGTGTATCATTGAAGCAAAAGTGCCAAGGTTTTAATCATTATTTATTTCACGTAGGGATCATTGCAAAATCCTGGTTAAAGTACTCCTTAGTCACTTAATTATCATTAGGATACTGGGAGACCTTGCTTGTTAAACTACGTTTACAATGAAGAGGGTAAGATCATGATCATTTAACATTTAAATAACCTTGCCAGTAGCAAAATTTTGTCATTGACTAGTCTGTAGGCATTTTTAGGAATATCTCCTCATATCTCCTAGTAGGGGCAGTTAGGTATGATAGTGCATAGAGCACTTGAGCTGGATTCCGGAAGACCTGGGTTCAAATCCAAACTCAGACACAAGTCACTTAACCTCTTTCTTCCTTAATTTTCTCATCTGTAAAATGGGAATAATTAAAGCATCTACCTCTCCAGGATTGTTATGAGGATCAAATGAGATGATATTCATAAAGCACCATATAGATGCCAGCTATTCTGGGGAGGTAGGTACACAGTTGGATCTATCACCAACCCATTTTGTGGATAAGTAGCAGAGGGAAGAGTGTCTGAGTCACTTTCCTAGTAATAAATGGCAGAGTATTTTTCCCAGTGCACTGACACCATGCTTATGGGTCAAACATACACAAACTCTGGCTGTGTGTGAAGAATATATCAGCTTATTGACATTCAGCAATGACTCCCCAAAGAACATAATTTACTGTGCCCCACTGTCTGCATCTCCTCTTAAAAGTACCAATTTCTTCTTCTTCCAGAGCCAACTCAGTTACCTGGAACCCTCACAAGATGATGGGCGTTCTGTTACAATGCTCTGCCATTCTCGTGCAGGAAAAGGTTTGCTTTCTTTCAGCAAATGACTATGAAGTTCCAAACGTCTCAGTAGTTGGAAAGAAGGGAATGAAGGGGATTGGTGCTACATAGCAGCTGCTGGCAACAAGGCTACCCACCTTGTTGGTAGGCAGCCATGCCACTGTCCTTCCTGGGCGTGAATTTTTAAAGTTCCTCAACAAAAAATCTGTCTGAGTGTGATCACAGCCAGGTTTTCAGGCATCAATAATCTATTATTAATTAATCCATAAGCATTAATTAAATGCCTTAATTAATAATGGATTATTGGTGCCTACAAAACCTAGTACTGGGAGCACAGCAAATGTAGAACAATCCATACCCTCCAAGAGCTTACATTCTAATATGGGAGACAGTATGTGTGTGTGTGTGTGTGTGTGTATATGTGTGTATATATATATATATATATATATATATATATATACACATATACATACACACATATATATACAAATATATATATACAAATATATTTGTACGTATATGTATATTTGTGTGTATATATATTATATATACACATACAGAGAGAGGGAGAATATATCTGAAAAGAATATAATGTTTCAGGGAGGGAGGGCACTAACATTTGGGAGGATCAGAAAAAGCTTCATGTGCAAGATGCCATTTGGGCCAAGTCTTGAAAGAAACCAAGGATTCTATGAGGCAGATGAGAGGAGAGTTAGTGTTCCAGGCATGGGCCAGGACGAAGACATAGAAACAGAAGATGAGGCACTGTATGTCAGACAGCAAGGAGGCCCCTGTGGATAGACCCTAGAGAACATGGAAGGAAATCCCGTGTAAAAAGACTGAAAAGCTTGGAAGTGACCAGGTTGTGAAGAGATATGTGCCAAACAGAGGAGTTTATGTTAGCTCTGAACTGTTTGCTGACAGTTGTTGGCCTTCTTGATCAATATCCATAGTTGTACTGATGACTGAATATTTGTTGTAAAGGTTTTTTGTTTTGTTTTGTTTTGTTTTAAATCCCTATGTCCAAGAGGGCAGAAGTGAGAAAGAAGAGGTGAGAGCCATATCCAATAAGCCCTACCCACCTCCCACACAAAAACAAACAAAAAACCAAACCCAACCCCCCAAAAAATCCTTTAGTTTCAAAATATAGTCATGGGCTTGTGTTTCCTTATGAAAGAAATTAGGCTAGCCCTAAAGGACAAAATAAAGCTTTTATTTTATTTTTTAAAACTCAAGCTGGGGGTGGGGGCAGCTAGGTGGCACAGTGGATAAAGCACCGGCCCTGGATTCGGGAGGACCTGAGTTCAAATCCGGCCTCAGACACTTAACACTTACTAGCTGTGTGACCCTGAGCAAGTCACTTAACCCTCATTGCCCTGCTAAAACAAAAACAAAAACAAAAAATTCAGGCTCATTGGTAGAGAATTTTTTTTTGGTGAGGCAATTGGGGTTAAGTGACTTGCCCAGGGTCACACAGCTAGTAAGTGTCAAGTGTCTGAGGCCGGATTTGAACTCAGGTCCTCCTGACTCCAGGGCCGGTGCTTTATCCACTGCACCACCTAGCTGCCCCTCATTGGTAGAGATTTAGTTAAAATAGACAATTTTTAAAGGGAGCACCTTTTTGTATGGTTAGTTTGTTTGAATCTGCAGGTGTTCCTACCTTGCTATTCAATGTATTGTTGCTAGGGCACTTGCAAAAGTGCTATCACCTTCCACTAGCACTGTTCCTTGTGAACTTCAGTGGGAGAGCCTGGAGTTATGGGAAAGGATAGAACAACTGAGTGCAGAGGCTATGTTCTGAAGGCAGTGTCTATAGCCAAAGAGGAAGAGAAGGAAGTCAGGAAGCCAGAGAGCTCTGCATTCTATTTCTCTCAAGAGCAACCTTCCCCTTAATGGGACAAAAAGCATAGAATACCTTAACAATGATAGTAAAGGGCGGGGGAAAGCTGTGTGTGAACTTAAATCCCTCCTTCCTTGTGCATCCAGTCATGCTTTAGAAGATCATGAATACAATATGCAAATACTTCTCTGTCTGCACCCCCAGGGCCTACTGCAAGGATGCAATCAGATGTGTGCAGGGTACCTATTCCAGCAAGACAAGCAGTATGACATTTCCTATGACACTGGAGACAAGGCCATACAGTGCGGCCGCCACGTGGACATTTTCAAGTTTTGGTTGATGTGGAAAGCTAAGGTAAACAAGGAGGGAATCTAGGAAGTGGGCTAGAAATGCTTTCACTTCCTATTTTCTGAGCACATGGTAGGTAACAATAAGATGGGGAAGGTAGTGTTGAGCTTACTCGCTTGGCATTAACTTTTATCACAGATAATTAGAAAAGTGGATAATCCATGAAACTGTGACCGCCAGCCAGTTTGAAGGATGTAGCTTCTTGGTAATGTCGAACACCCCATAGTCTTATTGGTCAACCCCAAATCAGCCCTTCTGAGAGCTCATCTGTTCTCCTTGCTAACAACAGCCCTTGCAAACACTCGACACTTCTGCCTAACTTTTAAAGCTAGTGCTCGTCTAGATTGACTGCTTTGTCAATACTTGGACCCAAAGTCCAAGACTCCTGCTAAGCCAGTGAATGCACAAAAACCAGTGGCTCTCTCCCACTTGCCTGCTGGTCAAGGGGAAAGTATGACAGTAATAAGAAAAGCTGCTTGTGGGGGTGGTGGGAGCAAGGGGTGTTTGGTCATGGTTCACTCAATACCTTCAAGTCCAAAGTGGAGGGATATGTGGCATGTTCCAAAGCAAAGAAGACTTCAGACTGAAAGCACTGGGCAGTAGAACCTTTTTGAGGATAGTCTGTGCTGTAAATAGCTCCTCAAAGGTCAGAAAGCCCCTTTGTTTCATTCTGAGCTGTGCATATCCTCATCCTAGACCACTTTTAACTGGTGGTTTTCCTCCCTTTTAAATTATTTAAAAAATAATATTTAGGGGGCAGCTAGATGGCACAGTGGTTAAAGCACTGGCCCTGGATTCAGGAGGACCTGAGTTCAAATCTGGCCTCAGACACTTGACACTTACTAGCTGTGTGACCCTGGGCAAGTCACTTAACCCCCATTGCCCTGAAAAAAAAAGGAAACCAAAAAAAAAAATATTTAGCCTTCTGACAAATGAAGGCAATCACACAATGCTTGGGTTCATATTCCAATATTTTTATTTTAAAGACTTCAAGTAGTAGAGATACATAAGTAGGAGGTTGGACTAACTGACCTCAGAGGTTCCTCCCAACTCCAGGACTCAATTATTTTAATATATAAATGGGGAGGTGATCCTTTCCTATTAACGTCTCTCTTTCTTTGAAAATAGGGCACAGTGGGATTTGAAAATCAGGTCAACAAATGCCTGGATTTGGCAGAGTATCTCTATGCCAAAATTAAAAACAGAGAAGAGTTTGAAATGGTCTTTGATGGTGAGGTAAGTCATCATAGTCCAGCCTAAGTATAAATAGCATATGTTGAAGACTCATTTTATCGAATGTTCCCATCAGTGGTGATTATGAGGCCGTATTTGTCCAGAGCGCCAGGTATTGCACTCTGAACAGTCTTTTAAGTTCTCATCCTTAGTCTCTGGCCCACCCAAGAATACTGACACCTTGGATGTGTTTTTTAATGATGATGTTTTATTTGACCCAGAATTCAAATTGGAACTGGCATCATTAGACACACGAGCACATTCACAAACAGTTTTTCCTCTTGGGGTGGGTTCAGTGATTACTTGATCTGGCCTATCTACCTTTGGGAAAGAGCGCACAGAAACCATCTAGGACGCTGTGAAACTGACCTATTTCCCTTTTCTTTAAGGGCTCTGGGGAAAGGCAGCTGATATCTTCTCTGCTAGTAGTAATCATCTCTCCTCATCTCCATAATCAGGAATTCATCTCTAACTAAAATCCTTACTCCTGCAGTAGAAATCTATTCTCCCTCCCCCTTTCCTTATGAGACTATCTTTTGAAATTAACCCTCTAGAAATCTTTTTTTAATCTCAAATTTCATGTCCATCTTTTTTCCCTGACATATACCACTATTTCTAAATATATTCCTTTCCTTTCCAGAAAGTACCAAAGACTAAAAAGAATCCCAGTTCATAGGGGCCGCTAGGTGGCACAGTGGATAAAGCACTAGCCCTGGATTCAGGAGGACCTGAGTTCAAATCCAGCCTCAGACATTTGACACTTACTAGCTGTGTGACCCTGGGCAAGTCACTTAACCCTCACTGTCCTGTCAAAAAAAAAAAAAGAATCTCAGTTCAGAAAAACTGGCATATTGAATGAGTCTGGCAGAGTATGCAATGTTCCAAACCCATGGTCCCCGATCTCTGAAAAGGAGGGAGGCACATTTCTTTGGGGCAAACTTTGGTTATTATAATTAACACAATTCTTAAAATACCTTCAAATAATCCATGCTATAAATGTGAGCTATGTCTCTCTCCAAAACAAAGTCTCAGAGAGATAACTGTTTGATAATAATTTAACCCCATCTTCCAGAGATAAAGCACACAGTTCTCTGTCAAGCTGCCACAGAGATGATGGGCATGAAGTTCAGCTGTCAAACACCATTTTTAATGCTTGTTAAAGTGAGTTCAAAGCAGCTTTCCCCATAAGGTCACAACTACCAAATGACTAGCATAAAGTCTGACTATAGTAGAATCTATGAGAGGAGGTAGAAAAAAGAAATCCAGTTCAAATCTCATCCAGGTTGTAAAACAGCATGAAACGAACACAGACTTATCAGTAAGATTGTTGACCATTCATTATAGAACCATAGGGCTGGGAAGGCCTTCAGAAAGGTCACTTCCTTGCTCCCTCTGCCTTCAGACTGCATTGGATTCAATGTTCTTTACCCAAAGAGCTGCTTACCCTCTCCATAAAATAGTTTAAAGGCAATTATACAAACTCCCTTTGCAATGCTTCCGCTATTGGTCCTATGAGTTCTTCTTCAACTAGTCTAGCCTCTTGTGGAATCAAGACTTCAGAACCTTTTATTTTGTTGTGCTTCTAGGGAGTTTGGCATCTCTGTCAAAGCTTGGGGGAAGACTAGGTGTTGCTAACCTGAAGGAAATGTGTTCTCATGGGAAAGAATGTTGTCTTTGGGCAGGACCTTGAGAAGCAGCTACTCATCTTGTAGTACCTGTTCTTAGAATGTTCTAATCTCAACTTGGTCATTATGTCCTATTAACTCTACCCTCATCAATCTCCCAACTTTGTACTTTTCTCTCCCAGCACTGGGAGATCCCCTTGTTCATCTTTTAGCTCTGGGTCACTCCTAATTTACCCAGTTGTAAGGCTATATATTGATGAAATATGCCCCATTGGGGAAGAGGTAGATTTAGATGTGAGTCTCACTTTTGTGTCCATGGTCCAGTACTCCCCTTTTGTACACGAGCAATAAAAATACCTTGGCTGATCCATAAAGATGCAGAATATTTAATTTATTCTTCAATGATCCTATTTGTCATTGGGATGATTTGGGTATTATCAAAAATCCCACCATATACAAGCAAATATATGTACATATTCACATATGTTTCTGTATATCTACATCTATCTATATCTATATGTGTGTGTGTGTGTGTGTGTGTAGTCTCTCACTATACCACAGCTTTGATTATAGTACAGATCAAATCATGTGTCCAATTACACAGTAGTACATTGTACATTCTTCACTATAGTTCAGAATCTTTATTGGGGATATTGTATGTGTCCTCTGATATCAGCTTTAAAATGAAGTTTTACTATACCTCTGTGAAGGGAATAAGATAAAAGCTAACTCTAACCTGAATACAAATCAACATCACACAGATTAAAATTTTAAATAAATTAGAATTATATATAGTGAACTGGGATCAGTTTCTAGTGAAGGAAAATTTTACAACCAAATACACATGAGAAATAAGTGTTTACCTGGAAAATACTAAAAAACCTTAACTATCTATAAAATGTGCAACATTTAGAATTCTGAACATCTAAAAGAAATTACAAAACCTATACTCTTAAGCTTTTGCACTTTAAAATGTTTTAGCAATTATTTGCATTTTTATGCACCACAGTCATTTCCCAATAAACTACCTCCTTCATCGAGCCCTCCTTTATAATGAAGATATGCAGTTAAGCAAAACCAACAAACATAATGCATTCAACATTCCACACATGTAGTCCACCACCTTACTTCCAAGAAAAGAAAAATGTTTCATCATCAGTCCTTGAACCAAAATTAATCATGACATTTAATATTAATTTTGAATGTTATCTTAATTTAATTTAAATTTAACTCAATTACTGTAGTCTTTATGTACTTTGTTTTCCTGGCTCTAATTTCTCCATTGTGTGTCAGCTCATACAAGTGTTTATAGGTTTTTCTGAATTCCTCGTAGTCATTGTTTTATACAATGCAATAATGTCCAATTATATCTACAAAGCAGTTTGTTCAGTCATTCTCCAATCTATGGTCACCTACTTTGTTTTCAGTGTTTTGTTTTGTTTGGGGTTTTTGCTACCACAAGAAGTGATGCTATCACTATTTTGGTATAAATGTGACATTTCTTTTTGTCACTGATGTTGTACTACTTCGATTATTACCCACTAGGCCCAATAATAGGATTACTGGGTTAAAGGGTATGAACAGTTTTAAAACTTTTCGTATATAATTTCAAATTGATTTTCATAATGGTTGGACCAATTCACTGCTCTACCAACAATGTATTAGTTAGTATGCCTGATTTACCAGAGTTCTTCCAGTATTGACTATGCAACAGGAATACATAGGTCACCAACCTTGCTTATACTATAGGTCACCCCTTCAGCTACTTCACTCATTCCCATATTTTATCTCAGCATCCTAAAATGTAGAGTAACTCAGAAGTATATTTGTAATTTTCTCATAAATTAATAAAACTTCAACCTATTTCCTAATTAATCAACTAATCTCAGAGCCTCCACTCAGGGTCATCAAATATTATTTGTTTAATAAACTGTAAGAACTTATTTTCCTCTATAGTAATTACTTAAAGCCTTCACTATATTAAGTCCTGTAATCTCCTGGAATTAAATAAATATTAAGATGACTTAATAATTATAATTAATAATATGATTTAACAATGAAGTCAATAATAAAACAAAGACATCAGTAATTATTTACAGCATTTAGGTGAGAGAAACACCACAGAGACATCTTAAATCCTCACTATGTGACAGATAATTTCACTTCTGAGAGCATAGTCCCATACTTAGATTAACAAATCTCTTCAAAAGATTCCTTTTTATCCTTTCATAGGGACCAATGTTTACAATAGTTCCATAAAGAAAGAAGGTTGTCTCCTTCTTTCTCCTTGGACTCTATCAGTCTTTTTCCAGATATGACAGAAAAATTGCATTTTTAGATTTTTATCATACCTAACAGTATCTCTTCATGCTGATTCTCCATAAAGTTTTTTTTTTAATTAACATTCTTCACTATAGTTCAGAATAACAATTATCTCAAGAAGTTTCTCTTCACCTTCTTTCTCTTGGTCTTCAGCACAATTTCTCATAGATTCTCATGGATCAAAGTTAAACTCACATATTCTCCCTGACTCCATTGCCCCTCACTCAATTAAAGCTATCATAATTGTAGGTAGCTCTTAGCTTTTCTGATTTTAAAGAGACAGTAACAAGTTCTATGGATGGTCCCTGTTGGAAAGGCTTTTGAAGCAGAGTTTTAAACTGTCTCTGTCTTTTATCCTCTTTGCCAATTTAATGGATGTGAGGTAAAAACTCAAAGTTGTTGTAATTTCATTCGTCTTTTTATTAGTTATTTGGAGCATTACTTTATAGGACCCTAAATAATCTATTTTTCTTCTTATTAAAACGATTCTTATTTTTGGTCACTTATTATCAGGGAATAACTCTCTCAGTTGCTGCATTTTAGTCATAGGAGAGCCCCTCAGGCCATCACTCAGACTGTTTGCTTATTTTCATACCATTTTAACTGTTTTCCCAATTTCTTATACTACTGCATATCAGAAGGAAGAGGAAAAACTCTAGGAGGCAGTCATAGTGACAGCAGGGAGAAGGGACAATTGACAGCATAGAAGACAAAACAACTATGATAAACAGAAAGATAAGAACTAAAAAAAATCACAGTCATAAGGCCATGCAATGAAGGGTAAAAAATTCCAAATACTCCAGTAGTCCCTGAGGACATCCCTGTATTAAAACACAACATAAAACAGAGGCATGCTGGAGCTAGCTTGAATTGTCAAGAGGGTCAATTGTTAAATTTTTATTGTGAACATTTACACCTCAAAAACGGGCAAACTCTATGAATCAGGGCATGATTTACTGTTTTCTTGACTATCTAGACTTAGAAAGTGATGGGGTAAATGTAAAGAATGAGGGTTAAGCTTAAAAGTGATTCCTGTATGCTTTTTTTTTTTTTTGAGAGCCAGTTGTTAAACATTTGCCATCAGGGTCCTGTTCTGAGTCATCAAGAAAAGGTTAGATTATGTTAATTGTAAATAAAGTGAAATCTGCAAATATGTATTGATCACCTACTATGTATGGGGAACTAGAGAGCAGGGAAGTATATCACACTTTTAAAAAGGATTTTCATGAAATATATTTCCATACAAACACTATATCATACATATATTTTAAGCTTAATTGCTTGAAGGGATGTTTTAGTTATCTGGAAAAGGCTCTCATATGAAATATCTAATTTCCTGGTGATGCATAATAATATCAAGTGTTACCTCTACTTGGTACAGTAGAGACATTTATTCAAACATGAAATACCATTGGAAATCTGAAAGTGTTGTCTTGTTGACTGATCCTCCCACTTCATATATGACTTTAAGTATTTTGGGTTGGGGAAAGCCTTTCCTTAGGTTTTCTTATTCTTTTCTGTATTGTTGTTTTTGTCTCTACAGCCTGAGCACACAAATGTTTGCTTTTGGTATATTCCACAAAGCCTCAGGGGCATCCCGGACAGTGATGAGAGACGAGAAAAACTTCACAGGGTATGGACTACATACAATCTATTATCTACCCTCCTGCATTCTCTCTAGCAGACTAAAGTTAGCTTGTTCTCATATGATGGTTCTGCTCAAATCAAAGATTTTTTAATAACTCAGTTTTCTTCTTTGATTTATCCTTGTCATGAGGGAGCTTTTGTTGCTGACCTTTGTTTTAAGGTCAGCTTATCTTTGTAGCTTTAGTAAGACATCAGTCTCAGTATTCATCGGGGTGCCACTTGCAACATAACCAGAATTCACCGTGCAGAGTAGTCTGATGAACATTCACAGACAATAGCAGAATCTCAGGCCAAATACAATAAAAACCAGAACTCTTCACAACTAATTGATAACCACCTTGGAACTATTCAGTCACCTGGATCCTGTGTATTAATTAGGAAAATCCATTTAAAACAAAATAGGGAATGAGCAAGGTGGTACAGTGGATAGAGCACTGGGCTTGGAATAAGGAAGACTCATCTTCCTGAGTTCAAATCTAGCCTCAGACGCATCCTACCTGGTTAAATCACTTAACCCTGTTTGCCTCAATTTCCACATCTGTAAAATGAGCTAGAGAGAGAAATGGCAAGCCACACTAGTATCATTGCCAAGAAAATCCCACCTAAGTTCATGAAGTTTGGACATGACTGAAACAACTAAAAAATAACAACAGAAGGGAATGAGATGAAAAGTTTGATGGAAACTTGGCTCAGCAGTTGAACTTTCAGTTATTTATCAAAAAAGACTTAGATATCTAGTTGGGAAGATTGCTTTGAACCTATAGGTACAACTGCAGAGCAAACAATCCAGCCCTCTATTTAGACAGTTTCTATAGTAGGGTAGGAACCAAATTCATCTTTTCATTGGATTGAGTCTGTTCCTTGAGATGATATTATTCTGGTCACATATGTTATATTAATAGTCATTTGCTTTCTAATGGATTGTTTTGTTTATCACAAACAGAGTAAAGTCTCTTAAGTCTAGAACAGCTGAAGAGTTGTAACCAATAGTGAAGCAGCTAATTAAATTTTAAAAGGGAGTATCTAACACTGAAACCCAGAGCTCAAATCTACTGAGCGAGGGCGGCTAGATGGTGCAGTGGATAAAGCACTGGCCCTGGATTCAGGAGTACCTGAGTTCAAATCCGGCCTCAGACACTTGACACTTACTAGCTGTGTGGCCCTGAGCAAGTCACTTAACCCTCATTGCCCTGCAAAAAAAAAAAATGTAACTGGGAAACATTTAACAAAATAAACAAAAATACAACAAAAATCTACTGAGCCCTGGCAATGTCTCTCTCTCTCCCTACATCTGCCTCTCTCTTACTCTTTCTTTCCCTTTCCTTCTTCCTCTCTTCCTCTTTGTCTCTTTTATGTACATATATCTCTCTATATTTATCTGACCCTTCTTTTCCCTCTCTGTCTGTCTCTGTCTCTCTCTCTCTGTCTCTCTCTCTCTCTCTCTCCCTCTCTCGGCCCGCCCCTTCCTTTCCCTCCACCTCTTCTTCTCACTCTCACTTTCTTCTATTTTTCTCAATTTATGGCTCTCTCCATCTCACTTTATTTCCCTTCCTCTCTCCTTCCTTTTTCCTTATATTTCTTCTATTTTTAACTTTTTTCCTCATTGAATAGATTACAACTAGAACTAAAGGTATTTTTTAGTATTTGTTGTGCTCAGTGAACAAAGTTTTATGTTCTCTGTTTTTAATTTAAATGGTAGATGAGTTGAAGTATTTTTATTTCTTTAAGAAAACATTCACCCCAAATTAAATTGCTTTTCTTATGTAGTCATGAATTGATTTTTGCAGGTAAATGACCCTTGAGAAGATTTTATATATATATATACATACACTCACCCCTTATCTACACGGTGTCATAACTAGTATTGAGTTCAGTGAGGCCCTCCATTAAACCAACCATTGGCATTGAAAACAAAATAAAACAAAATTAGATGTTAAGACTAACTGGATTTTTGCTTCTGAACTCACTATTTGGTATTAGAGAGTCACAGCTTCAGAGTGCAAAGGCCTTGGAGGGCAGTAAAGTCAGGGTCTGTTAAACCTAAAATGCCTTTTGGAGACTATGACTTCTATACCAAGAATATCCACGGTCATACATACCTCAAGGTAAGTGAGGGTAGGAAAAGTCAGTCTCCAGATCTGGATTCCTATGGAATTTAAACAAAGCAGATCATAAATTAGCCCTCAGTGTCACTGCTGGGGTGAAGCAATCTTCAGTACGACCATTGGTTTATGACCAGGGAAAGAGTAAAATGTAGAAGAGTATAAGATGGAAAAAGAAACAAAGTAAGATAGAAGAGGGGGTGAGAAGGAAAAAGAAGAAAATAATGGGATCCCTATGATAGAAAGTAATTGAGTGCTACTGGCAAATCTTTCATGATAGTGAACTTCAATTCATGTTCTTATTCTTTCCACATCTGCCAACCAGGAATATAATTCAAAAGTATGCTTAGACAATGTAGATTGTCTACTAGCTCCAGGTAGGAAAATAGATATAACTGAAAAGATAGTCAGACTAGTTTGGTGAGGTTGACATATGGTATGTTATTCTCTTTTTTAAAAAAAGAGTCAACTAACCTAAAATAGGGCAGCTAGGTAGCACATTGCATAGAATGCCAGGCCTGGAACCAGGAAGACTCATCTTCCTGAGTTCAAATCCAGGTTCAAACACTTATTACCTGAGTGACCCTGGGCAAGTCACTTAACTCCGTTTGCCTCAGTTTCTTTTTTTTTTAAGTGAGGCAATTGGGGTTAAGTGACTTGCCCAGGGTCACACAGCTAGTGAGTGTTAAGTGTCTGAGGCCGGATTTGAACTCAGGTACTCCTGAATCCAGGGCTGGTGCTTTATCCATTGCGCCACCTAGCCGCCCCTTGCCTCAGTTTCTTGATTCCAAGCCTAGTGCTCTATCCACTGCACTATCTAGCTGCCCTAATGGCCTTTTAATCTTAGTTCTCTAAATTGAATGGTCATTGAAAAGTTAAGGGATTTGTCTATGATCACACGTTTTCCTGTGTTTGTCAGAGGCTGGACTTAAATTCAAGTCTTCCTAATTCTATCCATTATGGCACACTGCCTCTTCTGTGGTACATCAGCCACTATAAAAAGAGGAATTTTCGACATTTCCCTTTTCTTTTTATTCTTGTCCATGTAAAAAAAAAAAAGCAAAGACATTTTTAGCCAGGTAGCACTTTCTAAACTCCCCACTATACCCCAAACATGTTGAAGAATAATAATAATTGTTATTATTATTAATAAAAACAACAATAGCTATTAGCATTTATATAGTGCTTTAAGGTTTAAAAGCTATATATAAATATATGTATCTTATATATGTACATATATACATGTATATTTATATGCTAATTCATTTGAAAAACATCCTTAAAGGAGGTCAGAGGGAGACACAGACAAGCAGATGGCTTAGAAACTAAAGAGTTGAATTTATTATATGATTTTTAAAAACAAAAGCTCTACTTATATTTTCAGTTTCATATATAATCCTCATTTTCTGTTCTTTGAATATTGGAATGTTTGTATTTGTTGGAGAGAAACACAGGATCATGGATTAAACAGCTAGAAGGGACCTCGGACACAAATTTAGTTCAACCCCCTCATTAATCTGTCAAATCAAGAAGAACAAAAAATAACAATGATTCCGTTTCCAAAACAAGCAAAAAAGAGATGTTAAAGTTAGCCTTATATGTTGTTTTGTGTTCTCTATCACAAGGTGGCACCGAAGATCAAAGCTCTAATGATGGAGTCTGGTACAACCATGGTTGGATATCAGCCTCAAGGAGACAAAGCCAACTTCTTCCGGATGGTTATCTCAAATCCAGCAGCTACCAAGTCTGACATCGACTTCCTCATTGAGGAGATAGAAAGATTGGGGCAGGATCTGTAATAACAGTGGGCAAATCCTTTTTTGCTTTCATGAACTGTTTTCCAGAATGGGTTGCTTCATACCCAGTTCTAGAGAATACACTTCATGGAAGTTTCGTTTCTAAATGTTCCATTCTCCTGTGGCGCTCTAGAACAAATCCCTATAAGTTGCTGAAAACATATAGGCCATTTTACTGAGGGGGGGAAATATATTATTGTGACGTGTACTGCTAAACCTTATTTAAGCCTGTTCATTGTAGTTAGCAGGAAACTAATAGGTCTTAAGAGAAGTTGCAGATGAAAAATTCTTTACAGTATATATGTACAGTTATATATAACTATATATATGTATAATGAGTAGGACCTTAGTAACAAGCAGCATGTTTTCCACTTTCAGAGAGCCAATTCTTCCTTCAACAGTTACTGAGGAGGGGCTAACATGCTGCAAACCAGCTTGCCAAATGAAAATAGGAAAGCTTTTATAAAATGATACTTCTGTAGGTATAAAGGAAAATACTATTTAGCAGGACTTAATCTTACCCTTAGTTAGAATCTCCTGCTTGACATAACAAAATAGGAAAAACCAGAGCTATTACTAAGAAGGAGCAAGAGAAGCTTTGTCCCAGGATGCTAACATTTACAGGGCATTGATGGTACTTGTATTCCTTCATCAGGTAGAAACAACTGAGCCTAGCACCTACTTAGGAAGAATAATTAGTCAAAATAGGAAGCTGTCAAATAACAGTAGCTCCCTCCCCCAGTCGGCTTGAATCCCAGGTGAGCTTCTTTCAAGCCACTTTATGCTCCATTTCCAGGTAATGACCTCACCACCAGCAGCTTCTAGGTGTCCTGGGGTGTCTTCTCCCAAGGGATCCTGTGTCTTGAGATCTAAAGTCTTTCTCCAAGGGAAGTCTTCCTCCCACCCGCCCCACCTGCCCCAGTTGAATTTATCTTACTGCTTGCCCCAGGCACAGGCATCTTTTGTTGCTTGCCCTGAGCTCTAGAACTGCTAGTTACAGCTCTGGGAAAGGCACTATCTGCTGCCCAAATAGCCACACCCTCTCCATTAGTGTTGTAGTAGGAGACAGTAGTAGCACAGTCCTTGTTAACAGGTATATTCTTGCTGTATTTTTAGAGATTACTTTGTGTAGATTGTGTATATTATTGTTAAATGACTGGGGGGGAAGGAACACGTCATTAATGGTTTCAATAACTGTTCAATTGTAGGTATATGAAATATTTGCTTTATTTATATGCAGAGATTTACCATGTTAAGAGGTGTCTTGTATTTTCTTCCATTTGTAATGTATCTTATTTATATATTCCTGGAGTAAGTTTGAAATTATGTTTATGGTATTTTAGTGTATTTGTGAGCCAAAGAGAAAAGAGTAAAATTTAGTGAAACTTGCATTTCTATTAGAGTGCCCTTAAAAATAATCACTTAAGGATCATTTTCCTCTCTGTAAAAGGAATTCTGATATTGTACATAGAGTTGAGTATATTGAAATCCCTTTACTTCCATAGAACCTTCACCTTTGTTACCCTTAATGTTTGGCTGTGTGTCCAGTTTTCTGAATGCTTTTCTAGTAACTCCTGGCTAACAACCAGGGCCTTGTACCTTTGTAGTAGATCAGGACCAAGCTCTGTGACTAGCTTAGCTAAATTCTATGGCAACATTTTTGAAGATCCTTACGGATTCTAGGGGAGCACTGACCAGGCTCACCGCTGTTTTGCAGAAAGAAAATTTTAGAGTATCCATGAGGGAAATGAATAAATAAAAATGTTCTCCCTGGAGAACTTGGACAGAGTGGTTTGCCAGTTTGTCTTTTTAATTGAGAGAGATGTTTCCAATTGCAGTCACCTGGGACACCTGCAGCTCATTCCGTTCCCATTAACTGACAGACTGTATGGCTAATTGCCTGCATTTCCCCCTCATGATCAGGCTAAATTTCCATTCAATGTTAAGCCAAAGTCCCAGAACCACCTAGGGACTGCAAAATTTTATTGTACCCGGTCACTAAAATTTGTTTATTTCAATATCTTGGAAAGGTTTTCCCCTCAACTCATTTTCCATTTTGCAGTGAGGCATCTTTTATTGGTGATTCTATGAAAGTTAAAATCACAGAATAAGATAATTTGTCCTGTCCAGCTTGGGTCTGGTGGTTCTAGTTTGTGTAGGTAACTTCCTCCCAGGAAATGATGATATAATTTTGAAGAGGTCCGGAAAAATAATGAATAAAGTTTTGTTCAGAGGGGTTTTTAAAAAACAGATTTTGAATTTACGTACTACAAAATCCCAAAGCTTTCTGGATATTTGCATGTAGCACCTCTAGGTAAGCAATTCCCTTTTTTTTTTCTTTTTATGAGATATTTTATTTTTTCCGTTACATGTAAAGATAGTTCTCAACTTTTGTTTATACATGCTTTACAATTTCAGATTTTTCTCCCTCCCCCCTCCCCTAGACAGCAGGTAATCTGATATAGGTTATATCTATATATCTATATACATATACATATACATATATATATACACACACATATATATACACATAATAACATTAATCCTAATTCTGCATTAATCCTGTTACAAGAGAAAGAATCAGAGCAGTGATGCAAAACCTCAAAATAGAAAAAAAAACACAACAGCACCCAAAACAAAAGAAATAATATGGTTCAATCAGCATCTATACTCCACAGTTCTTTCTTTCTTTTTTTTTCTTGGATTTGGAGATCCTCTTCTATCATGAGTTCCCTGGATCTCTTCTGTACCAGTGCATTGGTGAGAAGAATATAGTCCATCACAGTAGGTCAACACTCAATGTTGGTGATACTGTGTACAATGTTCTTCTGGTTCTGCTCATCTCACTCATCATCAGCTCACGTAAGACCCTCCAGGTTTCTCTGAACTCTTCCTGCTCATGATTTCTTACAGCACAATAGTATTCCATTGTATTCATATACCACAACTTGTCCAGCCATTCCCCAATTGATGGGCACCCCCTCAATTTCCAATTCCTTGCTACCACGTAAAGAGCAGCTATAAATATTTTTGTACATGTGGGTCCCTTTCCCCCTTCCATGATTTCTTTGGAAAAAAGACCTAAAAGTGGGATTGCTGGGTCAAAGGGTATGCGCACAGCTTTATCGCCCTTTGGGCATAATTCCAAATTGCTCTCCAGAATGGTTGGATCAGCTCACAGCTCCACCAACAATGCATTAGTGTTCCAATTTTCCCACAGCCTCTCCAACATTTATTATCTTCCTTTTTTGTCATTTTAGCCAATCTGATAGGTGTCAGGTGGTACCTCAGAGTTGTTTTAATTTGCATCTCTCTAATCATTAGAGATTTAGAGCATTTTTTCATATGGGAATAGATAGCTTTGGTTTCTTCATCAGAAAACTGCCTGTTCATATCCTTTGACCATTTCTCAATTGGGGAAGTAAGATGTAATTTCCTTCCTTATCTCTTTTAATGAGATCTATTTTTGCCTGCACTTTGTCTGAGATAAGGATTGCTACCCCTGCCTTTTTTACTTTAGCTGAGGCATAATATATTCTGCTCCAGCCTTTTACCTTTACTCTGTGTGTATCTCTCTGCTTCAAATGTGTTTCTTGTAAACAGCATATTGTAGGGTTCTGGTTTTTAATCCACTCTGCAATTCGCTTCCGTTTTATAGCAGAGTTCATCCCATTCACATTCACAGTTATTATTACTGACTGTCTATTCCCCTCCATTCTATTTACCCCCTTTGTACTTTTCCCCCCTTCTTTCACCCTATTCCTCCTCACTGACGTTTTACTTCTTACCCCTGCCTCCCCCGATCTGCCCTCCCTTTTTATCACCCCCCTCTCTTTTCTTTACCCTTTTCTCCCTTGCTTTTGTCCTCCCTTCTATCAGTCCCCCCCTTTCCCTTCCCCTTTTGTTTCCCTAAAGAATGAGTTAAGTTTCTTTATCCCAATGAATGTATATGTTATTCCCTCTTTGAGTCAAATCTAATGAGAATAGGGTTGAAACCATGTTCCCCCCTCCTTTCTTTCCCTCTATTATAATAGGTTTTTTTCCACCTCTTCATATGATATAATTCATCCCATTCCACCTCCCCTTTCCTCTCCTCCCCATAGACTCCCTTTTTATCCCCTTAATTCTTTTGTATCATCACATCAAAGACAATTTATATTTATACCCTCTATATAAAGTCCTTCTCTCTGCCCAAATACATTTACAGTTCTTAAGAGTTATGAGTATTATCTTCCTGTGTAGGGATATAAACAGTTTAACCTAATAGGGTAATTTTCCCCCCCTCTGTTTACCTTTTTAAACTTCTCTTGAGTCTTGTATGTTGAGATCAAATTTTCTATTCAGTTCTGGTCTTTTCACCAGGAAAGATTGAAAGTCCCCAATGTCATTAAATGTCCATCTTTTCCCCTGAAAGAAAATGCACATTTTTGCTGGGTAATAGATTCTCGGCTGCAATCCAATCTCCTTTGCCTTCCGGAATATCATATTCCAAGCCTTGCAGTCCTTTAATGTTGAAGCTGCCAGGTCCTGAGCAATCCTGACTGTGGTTCCATGATATTTAAATTGCTTCTTTCTGGCTGCTTGGAGTATTTTCTCCTTCACCTGATAATTCTGGAATTTGGCTACAATATTCCTTGGAGTTTTCCTTTTGGGGTCTCTTTCAGGAGGTGATCGATGGATTCTTTCAATGATGATTTTATCCTCTGATTCTATGATATCAGGGCAGTTCTCCTTAATAATTTCCTGGAATATGGTATCTAGATTCTTTTTCTGGTCATGGCTTTCAGGCAGTCCAATAATTCTCAAATTGTCTCTCCTCGATCTGTTTTCCAGATCAGTTGTCTTTCCAATGAGGTATTTCACATTTTCTTCTATTTTTTCATTTTTTTTATTCTGCTTGACCGATTCTTGGTGTCTCATGGATTCCTTATCTTCCAACTGTCCCACTTTAATTTTTAAGGCATTGTTTTCTTCAGTGAGATTATGCACCTTTTTTTCCATTTGGCTAAGTGAATTTTTTAAGGTATTGTTTTCTTCAGTGAGATTATGCACCTTTTTTTCCATTTGGCTAAGTGAATTTTTTAAGGTATTGTTTTCTTCAGTGAGATTATGCAGCTTTTTTTCCATTTGGCCAAATGAATTTTTTAAGGCTTTGTTTTCTTCAGCTTCCTTTTCCAAGCTGCTGATTCTTTTTTCATAGTTTTTTTGTTTTGCTTTCATTTCTCTCCCCATTTTTTCTTCTACCTCTTGCAATTGATTTTTAAAATCCTTTTTGAGCTCTTCCAGGAAGGCTTTTTGTTCTTGCGACCAATTCACCTTCCCTTGTGAGGCTTCAGATGTAGACAATTTGAGGCTATTGTCCTCATCTGAGTTTGTGTTGGCTTCTTCCCTATTGATACAGAAGCTCTCAATGGAGAGGGCTCTTTTTTGCTTCTTACTCATTATTGCAGCTTATTTATTTATTCTTTAAGTTGAGGTCTGCTCTGGGGGCACCAGGGTCCCTGTTTTGGGCTTCTTGTGCAGGTGCATAGGTGCTGTGTGACCGGGCTTTTACTCTGAGGCCTTTATGGTGTGTGGAGATGCCCCGCCCTGCACTTCCTGTATGATTGTGCTCGGCCAGCCAGGCGCCAGACCCCTGCGTCTGATCCCGCCGTTCGTGGCCCTCTCGGCCAGTGCAGGTAAGTTTTTCCACTGTCCTTCTTGGCCACCAGATTTTTGAACCAGGTTCTGGGAGCCTCAGTTGTTCGGCTGTGGCCTGCAGCTCCTGCTGACTTGCCCCGACGCCCTCGGCGCTGGGTTGCTGCCCTGCGCTGGGCCTCCCTTTTGCCCGAGTCAGACTGACCTTTTCCTGAAGTCTTCTAAATTATCTCTGGTTGGAGGACTGTGTCTCTCTGTCTCTTTGCAGGTTCTGTAGTTTCAGAATCCGTCCAGAGGCTTGATTTAATGTTCGTTTTGAGGGAACAGAAGGAGAGCTCAGGCAGCTTGCTGCTTCCTCTCCGCCATCTTGGCTCCGCCCAGCAATTCCCTTTTGCAAGAAGCATAATGGTATAGTGGACAGGGTACTTGATTTGGAATAATCCTGCCTCAGACATTAGCTTTGTGACTGCATGCCATTTGACCTCCATTTCTTCCTCTGTAAAATGAAGGGTTTTGATCTTAATGGCCTCTAGGGTCTCTTACACACCTAATTTTGTGACCCTATGAAACATTTGCATACAGTTCACTAAGTAGAGAAATGGAATTTTGTGGGACTGAGAAGATCTAAAGGCAAAGATGAATGTTGAGCTAAAGACATGTCCCCCAAATCTTAGCCAGAATCCACAAATGGTTTTGGTGCAATGGAACACAGAACTATAACTCAGGAGACCTGGGTTCAAATTTTGACCCTACCACTTAATTGGTGTGTGGTCTTTAACAGATTTGGTACATTGGAAAGAGTTCTAGATTTGGGTGTTGAGGACTTGGGTTCAAATTCTGCCCCCTTCAGTTATGATCTTTTTGCCTTTGGGTCTCAACTTCTTCATCTAAAAAAGGAGAGAATTGGATTGGATGGCCTCTGAGGTAACTTCTAGCTCAAAATTACTTCAACTGCAGAATTGGCATCTGTTGACTTTTAAATGTAATAGCTATTAGATGATAAGGCAGTGAAGTGGCACACTGGATAGGGCTCAGGGCCTGGAGACAAGAAGACTCATCTTCCTAAATTCAAATCTGGTCTCATGACACTGGACAAGTCACTTAATTCCATTTGCCTCAGTGTCCTCATTTGTAAAATGAGCTGGAGAAGGAAATGGAAAACCACTCCAGTATCTTTGCCAAGAAAACCCCAAATGAGGTCACAAAGAGTCAAACAAGACTGAAAGAAAACATTAGGCGATACAATTGACCTAGAAGGGAAGGTATTGTTTTGGGCAGTATTTTGAGGCACCTTCTGAGAGTCCTTTCTATAGTAAGCCTCTAGGATTTATGCTGTTCTCTAAGGCTTGACGTTCAAGTTTAGGTCCCAGTGGGCAGATTTGTTTATTTGAAAGAAGAAAGATAGTTGGTTCCCAATCCCGAACATTTGGCTTTGAGGTTCCCCCTTCCAAGGGAGCTGCCTCCCATCTACCCCAATTCTACTTCCCCTAGAAGAATATTTCCTAGCAACTTCTCCAAGATGAATACAAGATTCACTTCTCTATATTCTTTTGCTTCCATTTGTCTAAGTTGTGGAAAGGTATAAACATGATCTAGGTTCTTTGGTTCCTAAATCTGACTTTAATTGAGGACACGAGTAGTCCTTCTTTCCTTCCCAAAGTGGCTCTTCTATCCTTTCCTCCTGTAGTGGGCATTGCTTCGGAGTCTGGTCATTTTCAGTCAGGAAGGAATTCCCATTGCTCACTAACCCAATCCATGAGTTTGGAAAAGGATAACTATTAGAGAAAGCTGAAAATTCCAACTGTTTGTGCCATGGAGCCCTTCATCAAAGCATTCAGGGTTAACCCAATATCTCTGACAGACAGACCTAGAGAAAGCCAGGAACCTGAGAGAAGTTCAGAATTTTAGAATCATTTATTCATGGCAAAATAGGTGAAATTATTCAAGAAACAGAAGTGTTCTGGTGTAGATGATGAGGATAAGAAATGAAGTTTTAATTTTTCAATAAAAACTTGCAAATGCCTCCAAAATGGTTCTCTACAAGTGCTTTAGTGATTCATACTCTTCATAAAAAAGAGTAGCTCTTCATCTTAACCAGGAAGACACTGATGACCCCAATTCCTCCTTTTCCTTCTCCTTCTCCTTTCCCTCCCCCTTTTCTTCACAGTATTAAGGTAATGGGCAATTTGGATGGGGGAAGGCATGGAGAGAACACTCTAAATGTGGACAAAGGGAAAGGGAGGTACACCCAAAAAGGGATGAGAGAGACACAGGAAAACTTGGCTCACTTTACAATTTTGCATTGGGCTAATCCTATAGCTGAATCCCTGGTAAAGAAGCAATCTCTGTAGAGTCCAGCTGAATACTCATAGACCCAGAGAGTAGCTATCAAACTCACAATCAATGGGAATGACAAGAATAAGGCTACATGTGAGAGAGACCACAATGAGTATAGGCTGACTGGGACTTTGCCCCAGGCTGACAACATTGTCAGGGCACACTTCTTTCCAGTGGCGGTCCTCTGGCTCAGCAGCAATGTTGATACAATCCAACCAGAAATAATTATAAATTTGGACTCATAGAACTTGAGTTCTAATCCCAGCTCTGCCATTTATTACAGATGGGACCTAAGGCAAGACACCAAATCATTCTGGGCCTCAGTTTCTTCATTTGTCAAATAAGAAGGTTAGACTAAATTATCTCTGATATATCTTCTAGCTCTAGAAAATATTATAATCCTATGATGGAAAGCTTGTCTTCCCTCCACATAAGTTTTCTGTAGCCTGACCCTACTTATCTCCTTCCCCCGGTAGCTTTCCTGGTAGTACTATCTTGGGGTCTCCATCTCCCTGTCATAGGGTATTGTGTCCTGAGGTCTGAATTTTTTCCCCAACATCTGCCTTTCCATTGTCCTCTCCCCATTCCAATTTCCTCCAAGCACCAAAAGAATTCCTACTTCACTTTCTTATATGAAAAAATGTCCAAAAAATGAATTTCCCTGTTGTTCTACTCACCATTGCTGCAATTTTGCAGTCCAAAATACTCCTCCTTCATATAGGTGTTGTTTTCTCATATTAGAATATAAGGACCTTAAGGGCAAGAACTGTGTGGATTTTATATCTGCATGCCAGGCTTAGCACAATGCCTGGCACATAGCAAGTGATTACTAAATATTTTTTCATTCATTCATTCATATTTATTTTGAATCTCTCTAGAAAGAGGTACACAATAATTAAAGAGGAAGCCCTGAGGCCTTCTCCCTATTCAAGGTGTGCTAAGAAACCACTGATTTTTTTTGAAAAACAGAAAGTACTTTGGGCTCTTTGGATATAGTTTTGCCTTTTAATGTTATAATAATAATAATAATAATGATAACATAAATAACAATAATTATAATCAAATTGCCATAATCTCTTATTTCCAGGCTGCATCATAATGACCTCTAGACAATACCAAAATGTCCACATATAATTCCTGTTAAGTAAATCATGCTTAGACAGTGTTAGAGATTCTCTTCTCATTCCTTTCTTCTCCCCAGGGTAATCCTGAGAACAGAACAAACTAAAAAAAAAAATCTTTGCTTATCTTGGTTCTGAGGCCTTAGGGATAAACAGATAAAAGAAGGATGAAGTACAAGATGAGGGAGCTATTTGAGGAAATGTAGATGTCTGACACTTTGGGGCATCCTAATACCAGACAAAACTACTTAGATAGCAGTTCACAACCCGGCTTCCCTGCCTAATATTTGCATGGGTTCAGAGGTGAAACATTTCTGGTTTCCAAAGACAGAAAGTGAAAGGTTCTGCTGGGAGAGAAAAGGAGAGAGGTGATTTCCTTTACTCTTTTTTCAAAATAGTATTTTGGGGGGCAACTAGGTGGTGCAGTAGATAGAGCACTGGCCCTGGAGTCAGGAGTACCTGAGTTCAAATCCAGCCTCAGACACTTGATACCTACTAGCTGTGTGACCCTGGGCAAGTCACTTAACCCCAATTGCCTCACCCCCCCCAAAAAAAAAGTAGTATTTTTTTCTGATTACATGTAAAGATAGTTTTCAACATTCATTTTTGTAAGATTTTGAGTTCCGAATTTTTCTCCCTTCCCTCCCAAAGACAGCAAGTAATTTGATATAGGTTATATATTACAGTCATGTTAAATATATTTCCACATTAGTCATGTTATAAGAAAAGAATCAGAACAAAAGTGAAAAAACACAAAAAACAACAACAAAAATGAAAATAATATGCTTTGATCTGCATTCAGACTCCATAGTTATTTTTCTGGTTATGGAGAGCATTTTCCATCATGAGTCTTTTGCAATTGTCTTGGATCATTGTATTGCTGAGAAGAACATTGTGTGATAATGTTCTCCTGGCTCTGCTCATTTCACTTAGCATCAGTCCATATAAGTCTTTCCAAGTTTTTCTGAAATCTGTCTGCTCATCATTTCTTATAACACAATAGTATTCCATTATATTCATATATCACAACTTGCTCAGCCATTCCCCAATTGATGGGCATCCCCTCAATTTCTAATTCTTTGCCACCACAAAAAGAGCAGGTATAAATATTTTTGTACATGTGGGTCCTTCTCCTTTTTTTATGATCTCTTTGGAATAGAGACATAGTAGTGATATTTCTAGGTCAAAGGGTATGCACAGTTTTATAGCCCTTTGGGCTTAGTTCAAAATTGTTCTCCAGAATGGTTGGTTTAGTTCACAACTCTACCAATAATGCGTAAGTGTTCCAATTTTTCCCACATCTTCTCCAACATTTATCATGTTCCATTTTTTGTCATAGTAGGTGATCTGATAGGTGTGAGGTGGTACTCAGAAGATGACTTCCTTTATTCTAACAATAAAAGTTATTTTAAGTGCCTCCTTCAAACCAGAGAACTTCCTTTTTGTTCTTTAAACCATCCTAGACAAACCCAGTAAGCCTCTTAAACTGAACTCTTTCCCTTGAATCAATGGACGAATCTTAATAGTAAACTTGTATGTGGTCCAGTCATGTCCAACTCTTCATGACCTCATGCACCATAGCATGCCAGGTCCTTCTATCCTCCATTATCTCTCAAAGTCTGTCCAACTCATGTTTGTTGTTTCTAGGGCATTATCCTTCTCATCTGCCCATTCTGCCCAAGGAAGTCTTCACATGCTTGGGGGAGATATCCCCCATCAAATTCACCAAAGGGTTTGAGACCCCTACCAAACTGAAGACCTACGGAGTCATTGTGCTGACCTCATAGTTGTATGACTGTGAAACCTGGACAGAATACTGTAAAGAATTAATTGTTATTTGAGGTTTTTATGACCCCATCTTTTGGCTAGAATTTTTAAAAAAAACCTTGGTATGTGCACCAGCCTGGGGCTCCCCAAACTGAATGGTGCTCCACCCACTGGTTGTAGCTGTTGCCATGGAGCTGGAACCTCATGTCCTCATGTCATCACCATTTGCTGACACCTACATGGGCCTGGCAAAATTATAATGATTGGAAGCCCAGTGAGGGCAGTCATGTGACTGTCAGAGCGGCCAGCCAATTGGCTAGGGGCTGTGTGTGGTCAGCCTGGGGTCTGCTGAGAAGAAGGGAGGTTTTTTCACCATTCTAGCTTGAAGCTGGAAGGTGACAGGACGCTGCTGTGTGTTCTCAGCTGATTCCTAGGAGGAGGTGTGATTCAGGTTGTATAATTTTCCTTTCCCCATTTTATTTCCTTTCCCTTAATCCTACTGATCTTGTTTGTGGTTTTTTTTTTAAGTTCATTCTTGTTAAATAAATCCTGCTCTGTTTTGAGGGAGGCTGTCAGTCTCCTTCCTTGCCCCAATATTGTGGCAAGCCGCCTAGCTAACACTCCCCAATTAAAAATTGGTCCCTACAATACCAGTGCCATGCCAGGAAACTGATTTGCTTCTGCTTGAATTGTCTTAGAAAGATTCTGAAGACCACCTGGCAAGATAAGCTACTGGACACTGAAGCCTTTTGTTGTTTCTGTCTTCACATCTATCTCAACTAAACTCTTCTCTCTATTCCTATACCCAACCCCTTAGTTCAAGTTCTCCTTGCCTCTCACTTAGATTGTTGCAGCAGTTTCCTAATTGGTCTTCCTGTCCAAAGTGTCTCATCATTCCAGCTCATGCTACAAACTGCTACCAAAGTGATTTTCCTTAAGTTCAAATCTGATGATGTCACTCCCTTACTCAATAAACTTCAGTGGCTCCCTATTGGATCTGAAATAAAATTAAATCCCATGTTTAGCTTTTAAATCCCTTCATAACTTGGCCACAACCTATCTTTCATTATGCTTTACTACTCTCTCACACACTCTGTGATCCAGCCAAACTTCTCTCTCCATCTCTCATCTTTATGCTTTTGCACTGTCCATCTTGTAAGCCCAGTGTTAAGGGCTAAAATTCTAGCTAGTCTGTCTAAAATATCTAATGAGTGGTCGCCAATAAATTATAAGCTTTAGCAAGAGTTAGACCTATAAGCGTTTATTAAGGAAAACAAGAATTTGGTAAAGAGAGAGAGAAAGGCCTAGATTCCTATCTATTAAAGGGAGAGCACATTTCTAGCTCCGCTCTCCACCAGAGTCCAAAGGAAAGAGAGTGAGACTGAGCGCCAGTCTCTTCCTTCCTCCTCCCACTAGCCCGCGTCAGGAAGTGACGCCAAAGAAAAGACTCCTGGTCTTGCCCTCAAAGACCTTCGCTTCATGAGCAGAACTCTTCTACAGTTAGTATCCAGCAGGTGGCGTTATTCCAATCGTTACACCAGAATGAAAGCCTTTGACTTCCACCCCAGCTATACACAGAGATGGTAATACCCTTGACCTTGCCATCATCCACAAGTGGTCCATTTCCATGTTCATGAACCCTGAATTTCCTTTATCTGATCATAATATTTCATCATTGCTCCTTTCTCTCTACCTCATGATCCTTACCAGGGCAGCTACATGGTGAAGTGGATACACTGTCCCTGGAGGCAAGAGGACCTGAGTTCAAATCTGACCTCGGGTACTTACTAGCTGTGTGGTATTGAGCAAGTCGCTTAACCCCAATTGCCTTAAAACATCTGGAGCCATCTCCAGTCATTTTAATCTTCTCTGAACCAGTCCAATTCTACCCTGTCCTCTCCTGAGTCCCTTGCCCCTTTATCCTTTTTAGGATCTTACCCCACCAAATCCCAACCTGAGATTAATCCCAGAGTCTGCTTCCTTCACCCCTAGTCACATGCTGCTGAATGAAACTGCAGAAAATCACAAAGCTATGTTCACTTGGTCTACTACAGCTTTGTGCTACATAATCTCAACTGGTCTTCCAACATAGCAAAGCAATCCTTTTACACATCTCTAATCAATCCACTATCCCACTCAATACAGTAGCTTTTCCAAACCTCTTTAATCCTACCTCAAATCAACTATGGCTCCTCTTCCTCCAACCCTGTGAAACAGGAGAGAAACTCCCCTAACAGCTGAGAAAGTTATCACGTATTTCTCCCCTCCTCATCTCATATCACCCAGATGACTTTCGCAACTATCTCCTCCTTTATCTCTGTTTCACACTGAAGACGTTGCTCTGCTTCTTGACAAGACAAACCCTTCATATGTACCAATGACCTTATTATATCCTATCTTTTCCAGCAGATTGCCCCCATCTATCATTACCTCACTATCATCATTCCCTCACCACATCTCTCATTCTCTCACTAATTTTCAATCTCTCCCGTCTACTGGATGTTTCCCTGTTGCCTGCAAACATGCCCATATTTCTCCCATTCAAAAAAAAACCCTCTCTTGATTTGTCCATTCCCACTAACAATCATCCTATACCTTTTCTCCCTTTGGTAGCTAAACTTCTTGAGAAGGCTTTTGTAATCAATATTTCAAGGTGCTTTCACTTCCTTGCCTTTTGCTCTCTTCACCCTCTGCAGTCTGGCTTCCAACATCATCATTCAACTAAAACTGATCTCTCCAAATTTACCAATGACTTTTAATTGCCAAATCTAATGGCCTTTTCCCAATCCTCATCCTTCTTGACCTCTCTGCAACCTCTGACACTGTCAATAACCCTCTTCTCCTTGACATTCTCTTCTCTCTAGATTTTAATGGCACTCTTCTGATTCTTCTCCTCTCTCTATGACCATTCCTTCTCAGTCTCCTTATCTGGATCTTCATTCATTCCTGATCACTAACCTTGGGCATTGTCCAAAACTATCCTGGGTTCTTTCCTCTTCTTTTTTATGCTGTTTCACTTGGTGATCTCATCAGCTCACATGGACTCACTTATTATATCTGTGCTGTTGAGCCTAAAATATACTTATCCATCCATAACCTCTTTCTTGACCTCCAGTCTCACATCTCACCTCCAACTACCTTTTAGACATCTTGGACTAGATGTCCTGTAAACATCTCAATTTTGGGGCAGCTAGGTGGCACAGTAGATAAATCCCTGGCCCTGGATTCAGGATGATCTGAGTTCAAATCCAGCCTCAGACACTTAACACTTACTAGCTGTGTGACCCTGGGCAAGTCACTTAACCCTCACTGCCCCACAAAAAAAATCTTAACTTATACAAAACTGAACTCATTATCTTTTCTCCCATTTCTCTTTGTACTTCTTCATAACTTTCCTATTTCTGGTGAGGACAGCATCCTCCTCCTAGTCACCCAGGCACACAACCTAAACGTCATCTTCAACTTCTCATTCTCTCATCACCATATCCAATCTGTTACCAAGTCCTATCAATTCTACTTTTTCAACATCTCTTGATGTTGATTTCTCTCTTCTCACACTGCCACCACCACGGTGCCAGGCCCTCAACACCTCATACCTGACCTATGGCAATTGTCTTCTGTTTTGTCTCCTGTCTCCTTAACTCCCCACTTTAGTCTATCTACTACTCAACTTTCAAGTGATCTCCCTAAAATTCAGGTCTGACCACATCACTCTCCTTTTTACACTAAACTCCAGGAACTCCCTATCACCTCAAGGATCAAATATAAGAAACTCTGTTGGGCTCTCAAAGCCCTTTGTTACTTGACTTTTTCCTCCCCTCCAGGCTTTTTACACCTTACTACTTTCCCCATACTCTATGATCCAATGACTCTGGCCTTCCTCTGGCTGTTCTTTGTCTTTTACACTCCATCTACTACTTGCATTTTCACTCACTGTCCCCCATGTTTGAAATGTTCTCCTCCTCATCTCTACCTTCTGGTTTCTCTGGCTTCCTTCAAGTCTCACCTAAAATCTCACCTTCTGAAGGAAGTCTATGCAAACATACATGGGTGTGGGAAGGCAGGATATCGGGCAATGGCTAGTAGCTCCATGTAAATGAAACATAGAGTGCACAAAGGAAGATGATGTGAAATAAGGCTGGAAAAATCAGTGGGAACCAGATCACAGTAGGCTTGAAAGTCAAACGGAGGAATTGTCATCAATTATTCTGCAATGAAAAACAAAACCAAACCTCACATTGCATAGTTACATTATGACAGTAAGACATGAAGCAAGTGTACAATCTATTAAGAATTTAAAACAAATAACACCCAGTGGTCAACAGATAAATGGCACATGGTGGGTGTAAGCAGGGTACAACTCATAAGAACTCTAAATGATAAATAGAATAAAAGATTCATCAAAGAAATGTCTGATTGAAAATAATGGACTGATCATATGGTAAGAGTGAGAAGTAAATGACAGAGGGGGCACCTAGGTAGCACAGTGAATAAAGCATTGGCCTTGGATTCAGGAGGACCTGAGTTCAAATCCAGCCTCAGAAACTTGACACTTACTAGCTGTGTGACTCTGGGCAAGTCACTTAACCCTCATTGCCCTACAAAAAAAGAAGTAAGTGACCGAGAGACTACATGCCCCACTAGTATCCTTACAATGTCAGAAGGTTAGGAAGGGCCCCAGTATGGACTTTCTGTAGTGAACATATGGGAGGACATGGAAAATAGAGACTACAGCTAAGCAGGCATGGATGAGTTGGGATTTATAACATGAGAGATCATTCATATCTATAAGACAACAGATCCATTCCTATTTTCGATAATCTTCCAATTAGGAGCCACTGAAGGGCTTTGAGCAGGGAAGTAAATGTGATCAGATCTAAGTATTATATAATTTGAGCAACAATTCAAAGGATATATTAAAGAAAGGGAAGCCTAATATTAATGAAAATAGATAGAAGACTATTAGAATTGTGTAAGCAAGAGATAATAAGGGGTTATGATCTTGGGAGTATAAGAGAAATATGAACCAAAAAAGACAAACCATGTGAAATCAACAGAGTTCAGGTCAAACACAATAACCAATGTTGGTTCTAAATGATTGATGTTTTTTTACTTTTACATGCATTTATTATTAGTAGTATTAGTATTAGTATTGCAGGGCAATGAGGGTTAAGTGACTTGCCCAGGTTCACACAGCTAGTAAGTGTCAAGTGTCTGAGGCCAGATTTGAACTCAGGTCCTCCTGAATCCAGGGCCAGTACTTTATCCACTGCACCACCTAGCTGCCCCAATGATTGATGTTTAAAAATGTCCTTCTCTGCTAAGAAATGAGAAAACACAAGTTTAGGATGTTACATATTCTATCAGTCACAAATGCTAAATCAGATGGTTTTACTTCACCTTTTTGTAAGACAAAGTAATGTTAGGGGCTGAGTATTGAAATGGGATTGTTGTGTGAAAACAAAATAAATCAATTAAACATTTCAAAAGAAAGGATGGGGGCAGCTAGGTGGCACAGTAGCTGTGTGACCCTGGGCAAGTCACATAACCCCAATTCCCTCACCAAAAAAAAAGGAGAGAAAGGATCAAATAGACATATGAACTATTGCAGAAGCAGAACCAATAGTACTTGGCAATTGATCAGGTATGAGGGATGAGTGAGAAGGAAGAATGTAAAAAGCATCAATGATGCTAATGCAGTAGAATTTCTTCCTTGATGCTTGGAGTTTCTTGTCCATGTACAAATGCCAATGAAAAATCTTTCCATGCAACTTCACTTTCCTCTTTAGAAACTCTTTATCAGTCAAGTTTTCATGGACCATTCCTGGAATGAGGTTTATTCATCTTAGAATCCTCTGTTCCCTTCAAAAACTCTGCTCAAGTGATACTTATATGAAGCCTTTCTCGATCCTCTCAGGTGTTAGTCCCCCTCTCAACAACAACAAAAATATACCTTATACATACTTCTGAGCTGGGGGGAGGGGGGAGATGGTGGTTGTGGGGAAATGCAGTAGTAGCAGCAGCAAGTAGCAACAAAAATTTAACCCTTCAACCAACGAAACAAAGAGGACAGTAATGTCTTAAAATCGTAGCATCCTGAGGCAGCTAAATGGCGCAGTGGATAAACCACCAGCCCTGGATTCAGGAGGACCTGAGTTCAAATTCAGCCTCAGACACTTGACACTAGCTGTGTGACCTGGTCAGGTCAGTTAACCCTCATTACCCCACACCCCCCCCCCAAAATCACAGCATCCTCTAAGAGGCCAGAAATTTTCTCAAAGTAAACTTAATCTTGCTACAGGTGTCATCATCATCAAATCTGAAGAGGAATAATATTTCAATTACTGTGGACAATATAAAAGGTGAACTTCCATTTCAGCACCATGGACAGATAAGTGACAAAAGGGTCATACAAATGGGACCTGGAATTCAAGATCTCTATCAACTTAATGCTCTACTGAGAATTTTGTAAATTACCTGAACAATGATACCAAAATGCCATACATTTTTTTGCTTCATCAGTAGGTTTTGTTTTGTTTTTTGGGTTTTTTTTGCTGGGCAATGAGGGTTAAGTGACTTACCCAGGGTCACACAGTGTCAGGTGTCTGAGGCCAGATTTGAACTCAGGTCCTCCTGAATCCAAAGCCAGTGCTTTATCCATTGCACCACCTAGCTGCCCCCCATCAGTAGGTTTTAATTATTAAATTGTTGACATTGAAAAGTTGGGAAGACATAAATAAGAAAGTCCTTGACGAAGTTTTTATTTACTTTGCTCCTTGCTAGCACTTTAAACAGATGGTATCAATTCAAATGAAAATGAGGTATATAATGAATTTTATTAAGACTAACTTTCAATTGGGGTTTTGCTTTATTGTGCATACCACAAATAACTCTGTAAGTACCCTATAAACAGACTGTATATATGACACAATCCACAGTTATTCACGCTCTACCAATTATATTGTAATTATGACCAAAGTTACCATATAGTCTCAATAATAATTCTATGTGATTTGCAATATTCAAGATGGGAGGGGCATCTCAGAAAGTTCAAGTAACTATTCAATTGTTTTCAGATGGTACAGTAATGACTGTTATTGCTGAGTAGTTGAATGAAGTTTTTTGTGCCCAAAAGATTAGCTGACAATTATACTCAATGTTGCCATTAAGAAGAAAAAAGACCCAGCATAAGATATAACAACCTAACTATATAATTATTCTATACAGTAGGTTAATATGGTCTAGTGGGAAAATTAACACAAACATTTGTTGATTTTTGTTTTCCTAATGGGACACCTGCCTATATAGGTTTACCTAATTAGATGAATAGATACTTTCATGCCTGGTATTAAAAGGTCTATTTCCTGGCTTTTCTTTGACTACATTAAAGCATATCGAGTCTACCTAGCTCTCAGAAATCCATCACTCAGTCTCAGCTCCTGTGCTGGACAGCAGTAATATTAAGACTTAAGTCCACTAACTATCCAGATGATCGTTTTGTATCCATGCACTCAGCATCTGCTTTTCTACATAAGTTACTGTTTACCGGGGGTTTTTTTGGCTCCTGCAGTCCCCTCCCAGTCATGTAATTTCCCTCCTGTTTCAAGTTTCTCATACTTTGATTCCTGCCATACTTCATTATACCTTTAGCAAGATGGTTCCAAGAGATCTCATGAGGACACTGCTAATGTTTTTCCATCCATTCTTCCTTGATATATAAGTCCCTTTCTGCCCTGGAGGGCACTGAGTCACTAACTAATGGGATGTTAGTACAAATGTTTCCTCAGACATTTTCCTTTCATTTTATTGATGGGGCTCATTATGTCATTGATAACTGGGAATCTAGGTTTCAGGGTGCATTTTGCTGATTAGACTACTGATTCAGGGTTGGCCGTGTTTGTATCTGGTAGCGAAAAAGGCTGCTACAGAATACCTGCTACTGTGTATCATTTACTACAAAAGTCTGAGTCTCCTATATAGTCACTTTTTGCACTTCTTAATTCAAACCCAAAGACTGACTGACTAGTTCATCAGTCTAATGCAGCTCCTCTTCATACTACTCCCTAACTCCCATATTTTCCTTAAAACTCAAGTTCTTTACATGTAATGTCTAAACCTGTTTCCCTCCAACTGTTTCTCCCTTAGACTAATATTTCTTTTTTTTTTTTTAGTGAGGCAATTGGGGTTAAGTGACTTGCCCAGGGTCACACAGCTAGTAAGTGTTAAGTGTCTGAGGCTGGATTTGAACTCAGGTACTCCTGACTCCAGGGCCGGTGCTCTATCCACTGCGCCATCTAGCTGCCCCAACTAATATTTCTTACCATGACCTCCAACAAGGACTTCATTTTCTCTGGATGAAATTCGCTCAGACTTTTCTCATATATAAATATTAAAATGCAATAATTTCCCTTAAAGATACTTTCAGACCTCAAATTATATTATCAACCAATTATCAGAATTACTTGATACTGATTAAAAATATAAAATCAGATCAGTGGAAGGCAATAGTCAAGGAAAAATCAGAAATAATAAAAATCAATAATTCAATGTTCAATGTAAATTACCTGGAAAAATAATCCCCTTATTACAGAGTAAGCACTTACCACACTACTGGAAAGCAGTCTGGCAGGATTAAGTTTAGATCAACATTCTACATCATGTACCACAATGAAATAGAAATGGATAGGTGATTAAAGATCACACCATTAAAAATTATAAGAAAATCAGAGCAGATATCCTTAAACAGAAAATGGATAGAAATAATAACAAAGGATAAAATAGATCATTTTCAGTACATAAAAGTGAAAAGTTTTTGCATCAACAAAATTAATGTAACTAAATTAAAAAGGAAAACCGCCTGGAGAAAATCTTTATATCAAATATCTCTGATAAGACATCCAAAATATATAGGTAATTAACAGAAATATATGATCAAAAGCTATTCTAGATAAGTGGTCAAAGCATTTAAACAAATTTCAAAACAGAAAAAAATCACAAACTTTTTTTGAAACTGGTTCTCCCTATCTCATTCAGGCCAAAAATATAGCAACTACTTATAGATTCAGTGTGTCAGCTGATAGCTTCAAAAGCTGTGACCTGATCAGAATTCCCAAGTACAAACAATCCACCAGTCTCAGCCCACCCAGTAGCAGGTTCCACAGATATATGCCATCATTATCTAGCAGAATTTCAAACTATTAATACCCAGATCAAAGAATGCTCTAAATCACTGACAACAACAGCTCTGAGGCTTCACCTCATTCTGAAAAATGGTCAAAATGACAAAAAATAGGAATGTTGGATTATGGAAAGACAAGCACACATATGCACTATCGGTAGAGCTATGAATTGTTCCAACTATTCTAGAAAAAGAATTTGAAAAAGAAATTTGCTAAAATGTCCACAGAAATCCTATTGCTAGCATATATGCCCAGGAAACCAAAGACAGAAATAAAATACTTATGTGTATAAAATATTTATAGCCACATTTTTTGTATAAGAAAAGAACTCAAAACATTATAAGATACCCATCAAATGGCTTATGGCTAAATAAATTGTGGCACATTAATGTAATAGAATACTACTGCGTTATAAGAAAGGATGAATATGAAGAATACAAAGAAGTATGGGAAAACATGTGAGCTCATTCAAAGTAAAACAGGCAAAATTAGGAAAACAATATACCCAAAACTTTAGCATGTAAATGGGAAGAAAAACAATCCCCCCCCAAAAAAAAATTAACAAAAATTTTAAATGATCATTTGGCCTTAAAGAAGAAATAAGACAAACTATCTTCCCCCCACCATCTTTGCACAGGTGGACGGATAGGGGTATGGAAGTCTACATATAATGTCAGACTTTTTTCATGTCAGTTAATTTTTCTGATTGGGCTTTTTTCTTCTTTCTCATTCTTTTTTTTTTTTTTTTTTAGTGAGGCAATTGGGGTTAAGTGACTTGCCCAGGGTCACACAGCTAGGAAGTGTTAAGCATCTGAGGCCAGATTTGAACTCAGGTACTCCTGACTCCAGGGCCGGTGCTCTATCCACGGCGCCACCTAGCTGCCCTCATTCTTTTTTAAAATGAAAGATGGAGGGGGAGGAGCCAAGATGGTAGAGGAAGGATATTAAATGTACTGGGGCTCCTGATGCAATCACCCCAAAAATAGCAGTAAAGGAGCCCTTGGGGCATAGAAACACACAGAGATATGGGCTGAGAGCTTTCTACAGCTATAGATAGATTTCAGGGGGCCATGCTGGGCCACAAATAAAGCCTAACCCCGCAATCAGGCCAACACACCAGACACCCACCAGAGGAATTTGCCCCAGTGCCTCTCAATTGGCTGCAGCACCGGTGTCTTCTGGAACCAAGCGAGCGATTGAGCTGAATGGCTGGCCCAGGGGGGTGGGGGTGGGGGGTAAGTGCAGGGGTACCAGTGGACTTGGGGGAAGGATTCGACTGTTTCACCCCAGCGGGCAACCAGGAAGAAATTCTGAGTGGCTGAAGGCCCAGGTGGGGGAGGGAAGCAGGCAGGCTCATCCGAAGCTGAGAACCACACCACAGAAAGCTTTGCTGGTTGGTTGCTTAGTAAGTAGGCCTGGCGTTATCTCCAGACCAAAGAACAGGCCAGGTGAGATTGAAACCTGCCCCCCTCAAACCCAAACACCTAGGACCCTCTGAAGCCAGGAACAGGAGCAGAGCCGAGAAGCAGCCCCACCCCACCCATCCCCCAGTGGAGAGTTTAAAATCAAATGAAAGTGAGGCCAGGCAGACTGAGAAGAAGCCCAACCTTCCCCCAGGCCATGCTGTAGCTTGAACAGTGTGTCCTGGAAGCAGTGCCACACTTTAAGAAGGAGTTAAAAGCCAAGAAATAGTAAGCCAGGATGAGTAGGCAGAAAAAGCAGAAGACCATCAAAAACTTCTTTGGGGATAAGGTAGACCACAATACAACCTCAGAAGAAGAAGATAATAACAGGGTCAAAGCTCCAGCATCCAAAGATTCCAAGAAAAATATGAACTAGTCTCAGGCTATGGAAGCTCTCAAAAGGGACTTTGAAGAGAAAGTAGGAGAAATAGAAAGATGTAGAGAAAAGGAGGAAAGAATGGAAGGGGAAATGAGAGCAATACAGGAGAGTCATGAGAAAAAAGTCAACAGTTTGAAAAGCCAAATGGAAAAGGAGATTAAAAAACTGTCTGCTGAAAATAATTGCCTAAGAATTAGCATTGAACAAATGGAAGCTAGTGACCTTATGAGAAACCAAGACACAGTAAATCAAATCCAATTGAATGAAAAAATTAGAGGGCAATGTGAAATATCTCCTTGGAAAAACAGCTGACCTGGAAAATAAATCCAGGAGAGATCATTTGAAAATCATTGGACTACCTGAAAACCATGACCAAAACAAAAGCTTAGACACCATCCTCCAAGAGATTGTGAGGGAAAATTGCCCTGATATTCTAGAAGCAGAAGGCAAAATAGACATTGAAAGAATCCACTGATCACCTCCTGAAAGAGATCCCAAAAGGAAAACCTCCAGGAATATTATAGCCAAATTCCAGAACTCCCAGGTGAAGGAGAAAATACTGCAAGCAGCTAGAAAAAAAGAATTCAAATACTGTGGAGCTCCAATAAGGATAAAGCAAGATCTAGCAGCTTCTACATTAAAGGACCGAAGGGCATGGAATATGATATTCCAGAGGGCAAAGGAACTGGGACTACAGCCAAAAATCACATACCCAGCAAAACTGAGTATAATCTTTCAAAGGCAAAAATGGAATTTCAATGAAAAAGAGGTCTTTCAAGCATTTGTGATGAAAAGACCTGAACTGAATAGAAAATTTGACTTTCAAATACAAGATCCTGGAGAAGCATAAAAAGGCAAACAGGAAAAAGACTTCATGAAGGATATTAAAAGATCAAACTGTATACATTCCTACGTGGGAAGATAATACTTCAAAATCATAAGAACTATCTCAGTAAGAAACTCACAGAAGACACAGGTCTGAACTGAATATGAAGGGATGATATCTGTAAAGCACCTTTGTTTTGTTCTTTGTGGGGCAGACAAGGTAGGTTGTCTTATGTCTGGGTCTGGATTTGGGCTTGGGACCTCCTGGGTCCAGGGCTGGTGCTTTGTCCACTCTGCCACCTAACTAATCCATGATGACATCATTAAATTAGGGTTGATGTGTAGGAGGAATAAACTGGGGGAGGGAGAAGGGGAGAGATGGTCTAGGGAGAGGTAGTTCACATGAAGGAAACAAGAAGAAAGCTTATGGAGAAGAGTAGAAGAGGGGGAAGGAGTTGGGGAGTGAGTGAAACTTAATATCATCAGAATTGGCTCAAAGAAGGACTACCATACATACTCAAGTAGGTATAGTAATGTATTTTTGCCCTGATGGAGGGGAGGGAGAAAAGGGGAGGGGGGAAGAAGGGAAGGAGGAAAGGACAGATTGGGGGAGAGAGCAGTAAAAAGGAAAACACTTTCAAGGAAGATGAAGATGTTCTGCATTACTGCACCAGTATGACATATTGAATTGCTTGATCTCATAGGGAGGGTTGAGGAGGGAGGGAGGAAGAAAAATTTAGAACACAGAATTAGCTCAGGGACCCTGATCTCATTGGAGTGGGCTCATGGAGGGAATAGATTTCATACCCAATTGGGAGAAGTAATCTATTTAACCCTGCAGGGAAGTAAGAGGGGAAGAGGATAAGGAAGGAAGGGGGGAAAATGGAGTACAGAGCGAGGGAGAGGATAGTCAGAAGTAAAACACTTTTGAGGAGGAATAAGTAAAAAGAAAATAGAGTAAATGTCATGGGAAGGGAGTGGGATGGAGGGAAATAGTTATGATGATTGATTATAATGGCAAAACGTATGGTACCTACTTTGCTGGGCTTTTATGAAGAAAATTCTCTGTCAAGCTTAAGGTACTATATACAGGTTATAATGAGCAGGATACTATCAGTAAAACCTGGAAAGACCTACATGAACTGAAGCAGAGTGAAATGTACTGTATACAAAATAACAGCAATAGTGGGGGATGATCTGCTGGGGAGCATGTAGTTATTTTCAGCAAGGCAATGATCCAATATAACCCTGAAGGACTTATGAAGATTGCAGCCCATCTTCAGAGAAAGAACTGATAGTATCTGAAAACAGGTGGAAACACATTAAAAATTTTTTTTTCTTCCTCTTTGACAATTCCTTAATCTGAAGTTTTGGGTTTTTTGACTGTTTTCTCTCACAACTAGCTAATATGGGAATTTTTCCATGACTACTCATGTATAACTTATTTTGAATTGCTTGAGTTCTTGTGGGTGGGGAGTGGTAATGGAGGGGGGAAGAGAAATTGGAACACAAAGTTTTAAAAAAATTGATGTTAAAATTTTTTTTCATATATTTTGGAAAATAAAATTCTATTCAGAAAAAATAAATAATAATCTGGGGAAGAAAACAAGACATCAGTCCAGTATGTGGGCCAAAATAAAACCCTGGGATCCAGCAATAATACCACAGGTAGTTTTACATGCCAAAGACATCTCCAAAAAGAGAAAAAGACTGAGGGGTAGACAACTGTGGATAGCAGCTCTTTTTGTGGTGGCTAAGAATTGCAAGTCAGAGGCATGCCCATCCATCAGGGAATGGCTAAAGAAACTGTGGGATAGGATTTTGAGGGAATAGGCTTGTGCCAGAAGAAATGACAAGCAGAAAAGGAAGAAAATTCTTTGTCCTATATAAGGTACTGTGTACAGGTTATGATGAACAGGATATTATCAGAAAAACTTGGAAAAACCTACATGAACAGAAGCAGAGGGAAATGTGCTGTATCCAAAGTAAGAGCAATCCTCTAAGATGATCTGCTGGGAAGCATGGCATTATTTTCAGCATGGTAATGATCCAATAGAACCCTGAAGGACTTATGAACATTTTCCATCCATCTACAGAGAAAGAACTGATAGTATCTGAAAACAGATGGAAACAAATATTTTTAATAATTTTTTTTAGTTTTTGACAAAAATAAAATAAAATAAAATAAAATGAAAGATGGCTCCCTTGGAGGAAAGGGGAAAAAAGAAATTTACATGATAACTTTGTTGTATATTTGGAGGCAACAGCAAGTTATACATGGTAGATTTGCGGTTTTGTGTGCAATCATCTTTTTTATTGCAATGTGTTATTGAAATGCTTGTTTTGTTCCCTGAATTGAAAATAACAAAAATTTAAAAAATAAAAGAAAGCCAATGAGAGAGAGAGAGAGAGAGAGAGAGAGAGAAGGGGCCCCCTTGGAAGAGGAAAGGGAGGCACACACAGGGAAATGTAGGTTGCAGTAAAACAGAATATATTATTTAAATTATTTTAATAATAATAATTTTGCCATACAGTTCTGATTCAGGAAAAGAAGTTTATAATTAGGATGGGTCCTGGGGGAAAAAATGGGAAGCAAGCAAAGTTTGTTGAACATGAACTTATAGTAAATACATGAGATGATTGTTTTACAAGATGTCTAATTTAGGCTTCCAATATATCTAAAATAGGAATTCTTCTATTATTAGAGTGACAAATTTGCAACAAGGTTCCTTATATGCTTATTAACATTAATTCCCAGGATAACTGATCAGAAGAAGTCTTCTACTTGAGTCCTCTTTGCCTCTCCTCTATTTGGGGTCCCAGGTCCTTTTTTTTTATCAACACCTACTATCAAATAATACTATAATGTTAATTTCAATATCTGTTGACTCAGCTTTCCCAGGCCTATTCATATATTTATTCTTACCTCTAACTGTGGGATTAAAAGCTTTTGATCATAGGTAAAGATATTTCAAGCACCATACAGGAAGTGGAAGAAAGGAGCATCATGTGAGCCCAGATTAAAGTAACTAATTACTCTCTTGCTAATAAGGTCACAGATTCAAGTTAAATGGGGTACAGTTTCATCCTTCTCTGATTCTTTTAAAAGGAAGTCTGTGACTGAAAAGAACCACATTGGTAATATTATGAATTAATCTTTACTGTCCTCACTTTCACAAATAGCTATTTCAAATTGTCATGTTTGCCAGCAACCTTTTCCAGACCTGTCTTCCTGATAACATAGAATTCTTGTTTCTAATAACTATGGGGTCTCTATTAGACAGTTAGATAAAAAAGAAGCTTCCTTATTTTTTATTCAACTGATTAACTCCAACTGTTTTATTACTAAGCTTTTTAACTTAATAGTCTAAAGAGCATCCCATAAAATGTTTAATGAGTCCTTTCTTGGGGCCTTAAAAACTAGCAGGGTCTAATACAGTTCGAAATTTGGGGAGGGCAAATGTTCATTTTCTTCTAGAAGAGCAGAGAAATCTTTTATTGTCATTGGATAAGAATTCCACATGCAAAAAAAAAATCAGTATCTGTAGGAAGAAATGATAGAAAGACAAAATGGAAAGCATAGATTGGGATATGCTAGTAAATGTTTAACAACTGGATCTACAAAAATGCAAGACTACATTAAGATTAATCTGAATTATTAATATTTTCTCTATCACTTTCTTAAATCTAGACAATTAACAAAGTAATAGATCAAACCCTAATTTTTAGTATTTGTCAATGTCTGAGTTGTAAATGCTCACACTGAAAATTTTACAATAGGCTCTTACTAGTCTTGCTAGGGTATAAATGAGATATTGTTTGTAAAGATCAAATGGTATAACATTTGTAAAGTACTTAGTATAGTTCTTGGCACATAGTAAGTGTTTAATAAATGCTTGTTTCCTTCCTTCTTTCCACAAATGAAGAGCCTTCTGAAGTTGGGGGGAGACCCCAAATTCTACTCCCATCTCGTTGGATATGTCATCTAATTTCTCTCAACTATGATCAATAAAGATTAAATGTACAAGGTATTTTTGAGTTCTTCAAATATGTCACTATACAAATAGATGTTTAAAATATTTTTCTCCAATTTCATGTTAAAACAATTTAAAACATTTTTTTTAAGTTTAGAGTTTAAAAATTCTATGTCTCCCCTTCCCCCTCCTGGAAATGGTAAAAAATCTGATATAGATTATACATATTTAATCAGGAAAAACATTTCCATATTAGTCATTTTGTATGAGAATACTGAAAGGAAGGGAGGGAGGGAGGAGGGGAGGGAAAGGAGGAAAGGGAAAAATAGCATGCTTCAGTCTCTATTCAAACATCAGTTCTTTCTCTGGAGGCGGATAGCATGTTTCATCACGAGCCCTTTGGGATTGTCTTGGATCATTTACACAAAAAGATTTTAACCTAATGTCAATGTGATACACATAGGAAAATGGATAGAGAAATATAGGTCAATTGAATAGATCAGATTGGATTGAAGGGCAGTATCTATGCCTGGTGAAAACAGATACAAAAGCCCCACAGGTGGGAAAAAGCCCTCAGACTTCTGGATAAGGCTGGGTTTATGTATATGCAGAGTAGATAACCTTAACTTGAAGAGAATTCAAAGCCTTTCTTACCCCCACCCAACAAAAATATCCCTATCACTAGCCTGAAATTCCCTCTATGACTTATTTAAAGGAGATATTTCTCCAATCTACCTTGTTAAAACATAAGGAATTACTGGGGAGGGGTAATATGCTATCTCATCAGTAGTCATCAGGACATGTGTTCAGGTGAGTTTGATATGACTAACATTGCCTACCAGAGTCTCTCCCCGATCCAGGTCAAGCACTCCCACTATGCTTCAGTTAAACCAAACAACACCATGCCTTCCCCCAACATAAATTTTCTCTTACCTCTCTATGCCTAAAATCTAGCTCTTCCCTTTACCTGGAATACTTTTCTACCCCATCTTCACTTCTTGAATTCCTATACACACTTTAAATCTCAACTTAAATGTCACTTCCTTCAGGAAGCCTTCCTGAACAGTGCCAGTGAATGATAATCTCCCCCTCTGATCTCACATAGTACTTTGTTTTCTAAGTAGTGAATGCATTATAATGTAATATTGTGCATCATATCAATCTGTGTCCGTGTCTCATTCTCCTATGGGACTTTGGGTTCCTTAAAGGCAGTGCCATAGTTTATCTACATGATGTTATTTCCCCCAGTGCCTAACACAGTGCTCTGCATACAATAGGTGTTTAATAAAGATCATTTGAAAATTTTTCTTTTTATTATTATAAACTTGATAAATTTCACCAAAAATATTTCCCTAAAAGAAGAAAAGAAAAAAGATACTGCACATGAAACTATGAATCTGTACTGCATTCAGCTTATGATTTTTGTATTTAACATGGTGGTCCCTGCTAGACTGCATTCCCTTTTAAACTTCTATCTTCTGTTTATTTCTTTAATGACTCATTGACACTTTTTTCTCTTCCTCTTTTTTAGTATCACTGTCACTACCACTTCCTTACCCCCAACTCTCCCTACCCCCAAAAAACCCTTTGCTATAGAAATTAGTATGGTCACACAAAATGAACCCTGACATTGGTTGTATCTGAAAATGTATGTCTTATTCTGCAGCTCTGATCCACCATCTCTTTGCCAAGAGGTAAGAAACATGACTCCATTGATGGGGGGCATAGGCATGATTGTAGACATAGAGGAAAGAACTCATGGATACAGAAGATACAAAAGGAATAATAGTGGGAATGTTCTGCTGTAGAAGTCAGGAGGGCATGGGATCTAGGCTATGTGTAGAGGAATTTTCCTTAGTTAAGAAGGACCACTTCTTCTTTTTCAAATATTTTATTGTTTTTTCCAATTACATGTAAAAATTCTAACATTTGCTTTTTTTAATTTTGAATTACAAATTCTCTCCCTGCCTCTCCTCCCCACCCTCACTGAGAAGGCAAGCAATTTGATATAGGTTATACATGTGCAGTCATGCAAAATACAGTTCCATGTTAGTCATGCTGGGAAAGAAAATACAGACAGAAAAACAACCCAAGAAAAATAAAGTTGGTTTGTTTTTTTAAGTATGCTTCAAGGGAACAACAAGGTGGCGCAGTGGATAAAGCACTGGCCCTGGATTCAGGAGGACCTGAGTTCAAATTCGGCCTCAGATACTTGACATTTACTAGCTGTGTGACCCTGGGAAAGTCACTTAACCTTCACTGCCCCACAAAAAAAAAAAATAAAGATAAAAAAGATAAAAGTATGCCTTGATCTGCATTCAGGTTCTATTAGTTCTTTCATCATGACTCCTTCAAGGTTGTCTTAGATCACTGTATTGCTGAGAATAGCTAAGTCGTTCAGAGTTGATTACTGTACAATGTTACTATTACTGTGTACAATGTTGTCCTGGTTCTGCTCATTTCACTTTGCATCAATTCATGCAGATCTTTCCAGTTGTTTTGGTTTTTTTTGAAGAATCCTGCTCATCGTTTCTTATAGCACAATAGTATTCCCTCACAATCATAATACCACAACTTGTTCAGCCCTTCCCCAATTGATGGGCATCCCCTCAATTTCTAATTCTTTGCCACCACAAAAAGAGCTGATATATATATATATATATATTTATATATTTTTATATATATATATATATGAGATATATATATATATATTTTTTTTTTGCGGGGCAATGGGGGCTAAGTGACTTGCCCAGGGTCACACTGCTAGTAAGTGTCAAGTGCCTGAGGCTGGATTTGAATTCAGGTACTACTGAATCCAGGGCTGGTGCTTTATCCACTGGGCCACCTAGCTGCCCCCTACTATAAATATTTTTGTACAAAAAGGTCCTTTTCCTTTTTTAAATCTCTTTTGGATACAGACCTGGTAGTGCTATTGCTAAGTCAGAGAGTATGCACGGGTTTTATAGCCCTTTGGGCATCATTCCAAATTGTTCTCCAGAATGGTTGGATCAGTTCACAACTCCACCAATAGTGCATTAAAGTCCCAATTTTCCATATCCCCTCCAATATTTGTCATTTTCCTTTTCTGTCATGTTAGCCAGTGTGATAGGTGTGGGGTGGTACCTCTGAATTGTTTTAATTTGCACTTCTCTAATCAATAGTGATTACAGTATTTTCATATGACTGTAGATAGCTTTGATTTCTTTGTCTGAAAACTGCCTGTTCAAATTAGTGCCACTTCTCAGAAACAAGACTGAGGGAGAAAGACTAATGAATAGATCAGCTGAGGTCAATTCAAAGAAAAAAAAAACAGTCACTTAACCTCACTGATCCTTAGTTTTGTCACCTGTAAAATAGGGTTGATTGTACTAAGTGGGATCTGAAAACATGTTTTGTATGATTTCACATGTATAGTTCATATCACATTGCTTGCCTTCTCAATGTGGGGGACAGGGATGGGGGAGAGGGAGAGAATTTGGACCTCAAAAGGTTTTTTTTAATTAATGTTAATAATAAATTTAGTATTGGGGGCAGCTAGATGGCGCAGTGGATAGAGCATCAGCCCTGGAGTCAGGAGTACCTGAGTTCAAATCCAGCTTCAGACACTTAACACTTACTAGCTGTGTGACCCTGGGCAAGTCACTTAACCCCAATTGCCTCACTAAAAACAAACAAAAAATAATAAATTTAGTATTAAAGAGAAAAACCCACTTCCTCTGACTCTAGTGTGGGACCCAGCCTCTTGCTGCAGACTCCCAATCTAGTCTTCTTTCCAATCTATACTGAATATGCTTTAGAGGAATCTATATGTCTAATGTGCAAGTATCTATAAATAAGAGAATCAAGGTTAACACTTGAATACAAAATCTATGCCAGCAAATAGCTTCCTGGTTGTAATCACGATAAACTTATGGTGGATTGAGGTGCAGGAACGCCGGAGAGCACACATGAGTAAGAATCTCTAATTACTTTTTTCTTTGAATTGACCTCAGCTGATCTATTCATTAGCCCCATTCCGTGCTAAATACCAATTCTTCAGCTTGGGCTCCTTCCAACTGTCAGGTTTATTTAATCAACTGTGGCATCTCGCTTCTCACTTTGAAGTCTTTTCCGGGAAAGCAATAACTGACAAACACAAACAAGGCTGTTGTTGATGGTTTCATGTTTTTTAGGACATAGCTTCACCTGCCAATCATGAAGACCCAAGTCCTCTTGGCTGGTTGTGACTGATCAACTCAAGCCTTTTTCAATGCTCATTTAGAGGTTCATCTATCAATTTCTTGCTCTATTTTCTGAAATGACAGGACTTCAACAGATCCCACCCTTGCCCCCCAATTAATACCCATCACTGGATAAAGATTAGCAGGTATGTTACTTTTTTTTTTTTTGGTTGGGCAAGGAGGGTTAAGTGACTTGCCCAGGGTCACACAGCTAGTAAGTGTCAAGTATCTGAGGCCGGATTTGAACTCAGGTCCTCCTGAATCTAGGGCTGGTGCTTTATCCACTGCGCTACCCAGCTCCCCAGGTATGTTACTTTTTACTTTTCACATAATAGTGTGGTATTGTGGGAACCACATTAGATCAGGGGTCAGGAAATGGGGAATTTTAGTCCACTCACCTTTGCAAATAGTTAATTGTTTGACTAAAAGAAGCAGTAAGGTACTGTGCAGAAAGTCTTGGCTATGGAGTCAGAAGACCTGGCTTTAAATCTTGCGTCTGCTGATTACCACCTATGTAATAGTGCACAAGTCACTTAACCCCCATGGATGGGTCACACTTTCCTCGTCTGTAAAATGAGGAAGTTAAACAAGATGGTCTGTGAGGTCCTTTCCAGTTTTCAATCTGTAAGCCTCTATGACTGAGCAAATCATGTCACTTTGTTAGGCCTCAGTTTCCTTATCTGTAAAATGATTCCTCTGGACTAGATGGCTCGTAGGTCTTCCTTCCATCTCTGAAGCTATAAACCTATAATCTTTCCAGTTCAATGTACCTCCCTATGGGAGGTACAGAGAAAATTTGTATTATTATGAGATTTGTTTTCAACCTATCTGCCTTTTGTGGGAGACAGTGACATGCCTTTATAGTACGTGCCATAAAGCAGCAGACCCAAGATTTGATATAGATTAGAAACCATTTCATCAATCTAGCCACAAGTGTCAAAAGAGTAAGCAAGAAGCCACAAGAAGGGGGGAAACCCCATTTAATTAGTTTAATATATTTCATTCTCTGTTCATCAAAGGCAGTAGCATGCGCTTAAATTCTGTGACTCAAGAAAACATTTCAGAAATTTCCTTTTTTTGAAAAAAGTATTTATTTTATTCTGAACTTAAGAAATAAAATGAGCATTTCCATAACACAGTAGAATAGAAAAAAGATAATTGTACGTGAAATTATAAATCTATTATGTACAACTTGTCATTCCTTTTAAATATATAATAAAGTTATCATGTAACTTTCTTTTTTCCCCTTTATGCTTCCCTTCCCTCCCTAGAGATGGCTTCCATTAGACATAAATAGGCATATGTATGTTGTGTATGTATATGTGTATATATGTGTGTATGTGTATGTGTGTATACACACATATATGTGTGTGTATATATGTAAAACCATTCTATACATACTTTTTTTTTTTAAGTGAGGCAATTGAGATTAAGTGACTTGCCCAGGGTCACACAGCTAGTAAGTGTTAAGTGTCTGGGGCCGGATTTGAACTCAGGTCCTCCTGACTCCAGGGCCGGTGCTCTATCCACTGCGCCACCTAGCTGCCTCTTCTATACATACTTCTAATGATCGGTTCTTTCTTTTTTTTCCCCTGCTATGAACTGATTTAAGATGAAATAGAAAATACTCTCTATATGCGGTGATAGTAACCTCTACCCACATGATCCCTTCTGTAAGGCAGCAGCTGCTTGGGCCATATTTTTGCTTATAATCTAAATTGGAGAAACAGTGTGGTATAAGCGAAGATTGATTTGCATCAGTAAACAAGATTTCTAACTGCGAGTTTCCTATTTAAATTAAATAATGGCTCTGGCCAAAAATAAAATTTAATTTAAAATAAAATTTAAGTTCAGTTTTCACCACCCACATATGCTTTTGGACTCCTAAAAACACTTTATCTGTCAGTATGGAAAAAGAGAGAATTTAAACGGCTTCATCATAGGCAGAGTTATTGCCCCTATAGACCAAGCATTGCTCAAGCCACATCTGGGCTCCCGTGTACGATCCAGGAACCACAGTTTAAGAAGACAACGATAAGCTGGAAAGTAGCCAGAGGAAAGCAATACAAAGTTTGATTAATTGAAGAAACTGCTGATTTTGGGCCTGGAAAAGAGGAAACTTGGGGATATGATACATGGTAGTGTCCAAGAATTTTACAAGTTGTCATGTAGAAGAGCAATTAACCTTGAACTGCTTGGCCCCAAAGGGTAGAATTATAAATAATGGGTAGAAGTAGCATAGAGGCAAGATTAGGCTTAATGTTAGGAAAAGTTCCTAATAATTAGAGCTATCCAAAAGTGTAATAGGGTGCCTCATAAGCCAACAGGTTCCCCCTCATTGGAAGTCTCCAAGCAGAAGCTGAACATGGACCCATCAGATATGTTGTATCGTTGTCCAGTTGTATCTGACTCTTCTTGATCCCATTTGAAATTTCTTGGAAAGATACTGGAGTGGTTTGCCTTTTCCTTCTCCAGCTCATTTTACAGATAAGGAAACTGAGGCAAACAGGGTGAAGTGACTTGCCCAGGGTCACACACTAGGAAGTATCTGAGGCCAGATTTTTAACTCAGGTCTTCCTGACTCCAGGCCTGGAGATCTATCCACTCGTACCACCTAGCTGATATGTTGTAGAGGACTCTTATCCAAATATGTATTGGACTGGATGGCCTCTGCATTCCCTCCCAACTGTAAATTTCTTTGATCCTATAAAGGGCCAGGGGACCTGGTTAAGGACTCTTGACCCCAACTAGACCCATCACCAGAAGCTGCATCTCTTACACATGAAGTGGGAGTAGAGGGCCTACATCCATCATGGCCTAAAGACATCCAACAATATATCAGCCATGTGAATTCAGTTAGAAGATTTATATATTTATCCTTACCCCCCAACTTCTTCTTTTTTTTTTTTTCGGTGAGGCAATTGGGGTTAAGCGACTTGCCCAGGGTCACACAGCTAGTAAGTGTTAAGTGTCTGAGATCGGATCCTGACTCCAGGGCCAGTGCTCTATCCACTGTACCACCTAGCTGCCCCTTTACACCCAACTTCTGAACAACCTACCATGGAAGGAAAAGAGAATATAAAAGAAGCCAGATACCGAGTTTCTGTTTGATAGAAGAAAAGAGGTAGTGATGGGCTGGCAGTGATGAAACAACCAAGGCAGTCCCCTAGGTGAGTGCCTGAAACTTGGTTGTTATGGTAGATAATATCCATGAATGGAGAGATCCCGACTCTATATGGCTTCAGAGAAGAGCGTCACAAAGGCATTGGTCGGGGAAGAGGGGCCTGGAAGTAGACAATTGCTGATTAAATGTCTAGCCACCATCACTGATCTTCAACAAACAAATTCTATTTTTTATTGTTCAGGCATTGTTCCCATTGGGTATGCAGGTGAATCCTTGTCTCATAGAATCCTAGAATGACAAATCCGGAAAGAGCTTTAGAAGTCCTTTAATTATACAGAGGAGAAAACTAGGCATGAGAGAAGGAATGTGTCTTGCTGAAGGACACACAGCTAGTTAGTCATAGAACTCAGACTAAAACCCAGGTCATCTAACCCATAATTCAGGGCTCTTCCCATAATACTACTCTGTCAGGGGTCTAGTAATAAATCATAGCCATTCATAAACCTTTGTTTCAGAAGTTCAAGAAAATTCATTTTCAGTAGAGAAAACTAATTTACTCAGAGTAGGGGTACAAGCTACTAACTTCACAGAGAATATTGCTGGAGCCGAATTCCTGTTCAGTTGTAAAGTAATTCACATACAGGGTTCAGAAGTAAGCCAAATGTGCTTATGGGGCAAAGCCACTTTATAGTTTCCCTTGGCTTTCTACTTTTTCCTTTACAGCTGATTAACAGCTAATGAGCAGTTCTCTCTCTCTCTCTTTTTTTAAAAATCTTATTCCTTAGTTTAATTAACTTCCCAGACCCAGTATTTACCACAACCTGCCTAATTCCAGGGAATAATTTCACTGATTCACTAGGGCAGCTCATTCAATTTCAACTATGATCTCAGGGCTGATTTTATAGAGAGCTTTGCACGATGTCATGGAAAAACCACTGTACTGAGTTCAAATATTGGCTCTACCACTTATCAGCTGAGGGACCATGGGACTGAAAACCTCTCCATGAAACCTTTAGATTTCCTCATATGCAAAATGGCAGTAATGCTTCCCCTGCCTATGTGACAGGGCTCTTAGGACTATCAAGTCAAAAGAGATGTGCCTGATGTTAAAGAACTGTTTCTGGGCCCACAGGGACTAAAGAAAATGCACTGACTTCCTCTCTTTAAGGAAGCAGTATGCTTTGGACCCAGGCTCTGAGCAAGGCACAGTGCTGGGCCTGGAGTCAGGAAGACCTGAATTCAAATCCAGTCTCAGACACTTACTAGCTATTTGCCTCAGTTTCCTCATCCGTAAAATAGGGATGGTCATAGCACCCACCTCCCAGGGTTGTTGTAAACTACTTAGTACATTGCCTGGAACATAGTAAACGCTATATAAATGTTAGCTATTATTATTAGTTAGGACTGGATTCAGCCCTGAGGAGTCTGGCCTCTAAAGAGGGAGTGCTTAGGCTACCTTTTCTCCCGCTTTTCAGTTAAACTCAGATACTAGCATCCTGGGGAACAATCTACTTATACTTTATATTGAGGCTCACATCTAAGATTTCCTCAAAAAGGAGGCATATTTAATATTATATTAATTTATTTCAATTTTAATTTTAAATTACATTAATGTTATATATTAATAAAGTATTTAATAAATCAGGCATAAGACAGGTACTTATTTTCTACATATGAAATAAATGCAAAAAAAAACCTCTCACAAGCATGCACTGACAGTAAGACGTAAATGCAGTATTCAGTAACAACTTATAACTAAGTTACACTCCCTTAGGAGGCTAATATTTAAACCTCAACGGAACATAAAACAGTTTCTAGGATTTGCGATTAGGAGTAACTCTACACTGTCCAAACAACTACCGACCGATACATTTGTACTAGTAAAATGGCCAGACTCCAAACAATTAGGTTTCCCCTGCTGGCAACTAGTTCCTCTCATTAGACCCAGGAACTTTAGTCCTCTTAAACTCACCAACTGAAGGTTACCTCTAAACCTGGACCAATCATCCCAAGGATGATGTTTGATCTTCTGTACAGAAAAAGTAATACAAAATGGAAAAGGCAGCCAGGCACCCAGATACAAGCTCACTTCAACCAATCATCAAGCATTTACTAAACACCTTTTCTGTGCATGTATCTACTGTGCTATGTACTGAGGATATAAAGAAATAGGGGGGAAATAGTCTGTGGTTTCAAGGAATTCACAGTCTAATGGGGGAGACAAACATGTAAACAACTATGCAAAGAAGCTATATATAGGATGAATTGGAAATAATCAGCAGAGGAAAAGGCACTAGAATGAAGAAAGGCTTCCAGAATTGGATGAGATTTTAGATGAGACTTGAAGGAAGTCAGAGAGGTCAGAAGTCAGAGTAGAGGATGGAGCGTTCCAGGCATGGGGGACAGCCAGCGAAAATGCCCAGCGCCAAGAGAGTCTTGTTCTGGCAACAACCATGTTAGAATCAAGAAGGGCGATTCTGAGCATGATCCATGGAACTGTCCTCTGCACATATAGAAAGGCCTTTACTGGTGATGAATCACTGTTCTTACCTCTTGGCAGAGATGCAATGGATGAGAGAGGCAGAATGAGACATACGTTGTTAGGTATGGTCAACATGTTCCTTTGTTGTGTTTAACTATATTTATTTGTTACAGAGAAGAGCTTCTTTGGGAGGCAAATTAATGGATAGTGATAGTGATATGAAAGAAAGGAAAGAAGAAAGAAAAAGGAAGAGGAAGGAAGAAAGGAGAGAGAAAAAGAAACAAAGAAAGAAAGAAAACACTAATGAAACATTTTATTCCTATATTTTCAGGCATCCCCCTCCCCACAAACTGTTGGTGAAAAGGGGGTGTGGTTCAGCCTGATTCCTATTGGAACATGCTGCATCTAGAGTTATTGAGGCACTGGTCCCTGTTTGCCTCTCTTCTCCAAATGTTCTGGTCTCCTATTACTGCAGTCATAATTATGGATGTTCTCCATGCTTCATCACCTTGACATTGCCTTCATCACAGCCATCTGTGTCCTACTATTTCTTTCTTCCACTGGAATTTGCTATAACTTTCTTACAATTGTCATATAGCTCATCCTCTCTACCCCTGGGCCAGCTTCTACTAGCCCTTTGTTTACAGTCCTCTCAAAGGCAGCCCTAAAAACCTCACTACTCACCTATTTTAACCCATCCCCAACCCTCATTTCTAGCTGAATTAGGGCAACTGAGTTTCATTTCTCTTTCCTAGTCTTAGTTTCCTCATTTGTAAAATAAGGGGATTGGATTAGATGACTTCTGATATCCCTTTCAGCTCTAGACCTATGATCCTATTATCAATAAGAATGTGTTCACTTTAGAATATTGTTCTTTGGTATATTGTATATTCTGAAAGTATAAGAAAATGATAGAGACAGAGAGGATCATAGATTTAAAGCTGGGATGATTGTGCACAGTGTTTTCCAATGTCTCCCTCCTCTAAATGACTGACAAGTGGTTTATTTAGCTGCTGCCACTCTCTGAATCTTTCTTTACCAGCAACAGTTATTCTCATATATATGAAAATTCTCATTTCTATTCTCTCCTCTGATAGAATGTAAACTCCATGAGGGTAGGGACTTTTTAATTTTTGTCTTTGTTTTCTCAGAATCTAGCCTGCCTAGTTACAGACTTAGAATCCAAGACCTGGTCTTCTCATTTTAACTCCAGCCATCTTTCCACTACACTGGTCATAAAAAGCTTGGCAATCAACTTTCACCTAGGACAACTCTCAAAGTTTATGGGGCAGGATTTGATTTTAACTTATGAAACAGGGGAATATTTTTCAAAGTGATTACTTTTCTGATAGTCTACTTTTCTTCCTTCCATCATCTATCAGACCACATCTCCAAATCAATATCTTGTAATTTTTGTTTAGAGGTAGGCTGTTCCTATTAACAGAGGTCAAGGGTCAGCTAGGTGGCTCAGTGGATAAAGCACTGGCCCTGGATTCAGGAGGACCTGCGTTCAAATCTGGCCTCAGACACTTGACATTACTAGCTGTGTGACCCTGGGGAAGTCACTTAACCCTCATTGCCCTGAAAAAAATTAAAAAAAAAACAACAACAGAGGTAGAGGTCCTTGATTTATTTTGGAAATATTGCTTATCAGCCAGTAATACTATCCACACTTGCTACTTCATACTAATTACAGCTATTACATTTTCATGGCCCTATCAAAAAGAGCAGTTCATTAACTTTAATTATTTTTGAAATGCAATGGAATGGATACATAGTGAACTAGCAGGTGGCAGAGGGTCATAGTTGCAGAAATTAATTAACAAATGAGTGGAGTTCTTTTTAAGTTAGGACCTACTTTTGTGCTTTGCTTGTGCTGCTCTGCCTTAGTTGGGCTCCTTCACCTAGAAGTTCTGTGAACCAGTGAAATCACAAATACAGTCCCTGATCCTGTCCCTTACCCTTTCCAATCTTCTCACACTATACTCCCTGCCATGTACTTTGCAATCCAGTGACACTGGGCTTCTTGATGTTCCCTAACAAGATACCTTATCACCTCTAGACTCTGGGCGTTTTCACTGGCTGTATCCCCAGCACTTAGAACAGTATGTGATATACAGTAGGTATTTAATAAATGCCTGCTTGCTTGATTGCACAGAGAAAATGTAGTAGCAAATGTTACAAGTAGTAGGAAAAAAAGAAAAAGAAAAGTAGTAGGAAATGTTAGCTTGGCAGTAAGCCCCATTTCTCTCTAGGCTTCCTCCTGGCTTTCAATGCATGTCCCTGAAAGCCAAGAGCTCTACCTCTAGCTGCTGAACATACTGGCCCAATTTACTTATAGTCCGACTGTGCTGGCAGTCCAGTTTTGGTAGTGAAGTCAATGACAACCAAGCCAATGCCGGCTTTGGCTCTTTCTTTACCGTCCAGCACCCACTGTCACACTGAGAGGATTCCCTATACATGATTGGGAGGGTTCTGGTGGCAGGGGGCCAGGTGGTATCCTGACCTTTCATTAGGCCACCCTCCTCCTCCTCTATTTCCAGAGCCCTTCCCCCAACTCCACAAGGATGTGAGTCATGAGGCTATCTCTCATTCCAAACTACCAAGACTCCAGCAAATGTTGAAGACATGGCTGTGAAGTCCCTCTTAGTTCAGGCTCAATGTTGAAATGAAATGAAACATTTGAAAGTCACTAAACAGTTAACAGGGGAAATTTACTTCACCCAACACAGCAAGGATATTAGCTTCTCTGGACTTGCACCCCTCCCTGAAACTCAACTGGTCACCAGGGAATAGGGATTCATGTGGTCAAGGGCACCCATGAAGTCTGAGGGACAGCCACTACATGAGGTTGGGACTTTCTATACCCCTAGACCAAGAAAGAAGCTACATCAGGGAATCTGGGGCCAATCCCATTGCATGGAGGGAAGGAAGCTATATCAGGGTCAGGGAAACTACATCAGGAAACCACTGGTCCTACTACAAGGGCGGAGCATTGGGTTCCAAGCATCCTATGCCTGTTACTGGTAAATTAAATCTAATAGCCGCAGTTGATGTCTAATGGCAACAAAGTTCATAGTCTGTAAAGGTGTCTGCAAGAGTGATTGATCCATTGGATGTTCAACCTTTGGCACTAGCAAGTCAGCCTGTAAGCTATGATATACATACGTGTAGATGATGGCCAAGTCAAGCCTAATGAAGAATAATTTCCAGGGGATCTGGTGTTGATTGAGCTACCAACAATCTGGAGGTGCTCTAGATTCTTCTGGTCATCACTGACAATAACGGGGGGGGGGCATCACTCCCTTACCTCAAATGTGACCTTGACCACAAGAAAGCTCACTCCTTCAAAATTGCTTTTTTTTCTTTTCTGAAATAGTCAGCTTATAGAAATATACATTGTGCCAAAATGAGACAAGGGTTGGTGAAGCCTGTGAAAAGATGGCTTCCACAATGACAGTGGATATGATAGTCTCTACAATGAACTGTTCTTGTGGTTCCTGAAATGTACCAGCTCTTCAGCTTGTAAAATTGTGCCTTTTGCCTCTGACAAGGCATGACATAAAAGCCATCAGGCATTCTAGCAGATCTACAAGGGCTGAGAGACAGTAAAAGGGAAACAATTGCGTGCCCAAGTTAAAGATGGTTCACAGCTGCCTGTAGTTATTGATTCCCTCTCAGGCTATAAAAGAAGAGTTTGGATATTTTCTAATGATTATAAATAGTTGAATAGGCACTGGAGTATGGAGTACCTTTTGAGTGCCTGCAGAAAACATAATTAGAATGCTACATGAAAATGAGAGGCAGGAAGAGGATAACAGCACTGAATAAGTGAGTTGGTATAATCCTGTCATGAGAATGAGAGATATGTTGGAGAATAACAGCACTGTGTGGAAGCTATGAGTCAGCATGTGAATAGTTTGTGGGTGAATGCCAGTCTTTGAAGGGGTAGATTTGGTTCTATGATGAACCTCACTGTAAAGAGCATGGTGATGATGAGGATTAGTGATTCACAGGGGCTGGCAGAGGCTGCCACCTGGTGCAGATAGCCAGCAAGATTTTGTCTTAATGGGTTCCTAGTGCCTTTCTCATGAAGCCATTTTAGTACTCTGGGAAAAGGAATGACAGAATAGTGTCAGATGTGACATAACTCAATAGTATATTTCTGGGTCCTAGGTAATCTTTGAATAGAAAAGCAGAACACCTAGGGGGTGGGGAATGGACTGTGATGAGTAGACCTGGAATCAGAGCTTAAGTGAAACCAGGAGTAGACTTAACAGGATTGCCACTGTTACCATAAAAGTAGCTGCCCTTTCTCTAGGCATCTTAGAGGGATTGACCAGGGTAGAAGGGAGCTGGAGAAAACACTTCAGGGTTTCAGGTGAAATGAACATTTGGAAGCTTGTAGGACAGCAGACTTGCCTGGACAGATTAAATGTAGATGCCAACAGGAGAGTTGTGCAAAGGAAGCCTTGTCCAAAGTTCATGTGATTAAGGACCACCTGGCACAGGTAGACACCCCTGTTTTGGCACTATGGGAAATATGATGGCAATTCCCATGTGGAACCCAGAGCCATCCTGTCTGCCAGTGTTGGCCATTAGAGGGAGACCAGCATAGTTGGAAATTGGTAGGAGGGATTAGGACAAGGTGTTTGTGTGTGTGTGTGTGTGTGTGTGTGTGTGTGTGTGTGTGTGTGTGTGTAAAAACTAAATTTAATTAAGCAAAGTTTGATTCCATTCTGTCCAATTCTACAAACATTAAGTGCTGCTCTGTGCTAAGCACTGGGAATATAAAGACAAAATACCTCTTTCTATATAGGACTATAATGATTGGAATGATGCCACCTGCTGGAGACTTGCTGTGGAAGAGTTCCACCCATGAAGTGAAGGTCTTTGAGGGCAAGACCAGAAGTCTTTTCTTTGGCATCAGGAAGTGACGTTGGCTAGTGGGAGGAAGAAGGAAGAGACTGGCGCTCTGTCTCACTCTGATTCCTTTGGACTCTAGTGGAGAGCGGAGCTAGAAATGTGCTCTTCCTTTAATAGATAGATGAATGTAGACCTTTTTTCTCTCTCTTTACCAAATTCTTATCTCCTTAATGAATGCTTAAAAGTCTAACTCTTGCTAAAGCTTATAATTTATTGACGACCACTCATTAGATATTTTAGACAGTATAGCTAGAATTTTAGCCCTTAGCAGGACAAGGGCTTAAATTCCTAGGACACAACCATTTGGGGCTTGTTTGGAGCCCATTTTTTAATGATTAGGGCACTTGGCTCATTTGTTCAGTTCCACTCCTGACTTAGATGAAGACCTGGGTCATACCCTTCTCCCAGACTAGAATCAAAAGGGTAGAAGCAAAATGTCCCTTTTTTTTCTTTCCTTGTAACACCAACAGCTGGACCTTTTTTACTGGAGATGATCAGGGATCAAGATGATGTCCAAGGTTGTAAATATATGATTCATAAGCTTATTGGCCCCATTCAGGGAGCTCAGGAAGGTTTTAACTCTGAATCCAATCAAGGGCCTTGGACAGGACCACTAGGAATAATCTGAAGAAAGACTGAGATTGTGGCAGAAGCAGTGTGTCAAAGGTTTTGAGGGCAAGTCTTCATGGGTAAATACTGAAGGAGTCAAAGAATGAAGGCAAAAGAATCAAAGCAGAATAGGGAGAAGATACAATTTCAGGCTTATGGTAGAAGAAACAACCCAATCCCTCTCCCCGTGCAAGTTGAGCTAATTTTTCTTTAAAAGGTATTGAGATTATCAGGTGAGTCTAGGTGGGCTCAAGGAACTAAACATTGAGGCTACAGACACCACTTCCTGTCTTCTGAGTCAAAAGAAGCCAGAAGGAGCTCCAGGTGTCTCTGATGCTTGGCTAGTGGGTCACTATGTGCACCTCCAGCAAGAGAGATTCAATCAGCCAAATTAACCCAAGGTGTCTTCAATGTCAAGTAGAATATCCTTCTGCTGTGGCTAAGAAAATCTCTTTTTGTGATCTATTCAGTGACCTACTGTTTAGTGTCTTTTTTGTTCTAATATCTTAACTATGAAGGGACTGGTGTCAGTCAGTCCAAGGCTGAAAGGGAGAGGCTGCAGAAAGAAGTGTAAGTGAAGAAATGTAACAGATACAAATAGTATCTATCTTAAACAGCAGTAGCAAAAGAGGGAAGAGAACAACTAGGAATACATAGCAGCTAGGAGGCGAAGTGGAGTCGGGCACAACTGAACCAACTCAACAACCAAAAACACTTAAAGGGCAACCATATAGCACAGTGGATAGAGCCCTGTGCTTGGAATAAGGAAAACTCATCTTCATGAGTTTGAATCTAGTCTCAGACACTTACCAGCTGTGTGACCCTGGGCAAGTCACTTCATCCTGTTTGTCTGTTTCCTCATCTGTAAAATAAGCTGGAGAAGGAAATGGCAAATTACTCCAGTATCTCTGCCAAGAAAACTCCAAATGGAGTCGTGAGGAGTCAGACAAGACTGAAATGACTCAACAACAACAATAAAGAATATGCAGAAAACTGGAACTTGGCCAGAATCGTAGATTTAGAGAGAAAACAGGAAGAATGCCTGATAAAAAGGAAGACCATAAGCCCAAAGGAGATTAAACCTAAATAATAAGTTGACAGACAAGAAGCACTATGAATGCATGCAACATGGAAATATTTTCATCCAGAGACAATGAACTATATATCTGCTTTCAAGGCACTTATGTCCAATGATTGGTTATGAAGGGAAAATATCTGTATAGCCAAGTCTAAATAGACTCAAAACTATCTGTGGTTCATTATCCTTTGGGGTTTAAAAGTGATAACCAGTACATCCACCTGATACTAGTAAATTGGTAATATAGACAGGGTTAGGAAACCAGCCCTATCATCCCAAAAGATATATCAGGAAGTGGCTAATGAGTGTGTTTAGAACATTGAGAGCAGGAATAGAATACAAGTAAAAATAGTGAACAAACAGCAATTTTATCTCTTCACTCACCCTTCTCCCCCAGAGGAAAAAAGAAAAGAAAAGAAAAATAATGCCCTTGTCATAAATAAGCAGAGTCAAGCCCAGCCTATGACTAGATATTGAGAGTGGAGAATGGCATGACTGAGGTAGTTGTCATAAACTGGAAATAAAGATATCATTTAGGAAGCAATTACAATAATCCTGGTAAGAAGCGATAAAGGTCTGAACTAAATGGTGACTAGATAAGTAGAGAGAAGGGGTCCGGGGTGATGGATGTAATTGAGGTAAAAGTGACAAGACTTGGCAAGTGACTGAATGTAGGAATGGAAGGAGAGGGAAGGTGCTGCAAACAATAAAAATGGTGGTGAGCATACCAGAAATAGGAAAATTTGAAAAATGAGTTTGGTGGAAAATGTGAGTTCCTTTTTCAGACATGTTGTATTTGAGACACTAATGAAACAGCCTGGTGGAGATGTGCAGGAGACAGATGGAGATGGAGGACTGAAGTTCAGGAAATTAATTAGGGCTAGACATGTAGAATTGAGAATCAACTGCATTGAGATGATAATTGAAACCCTCAGAGCTGATGAGATCACTGAGAGTCTAAAAAGATAAAAGAATTTCACATCAGCCTTGGCCATACCCAAACTAAATGGGTGGGAGATCTGTGGTGATCTGGCAAAAGAGACAAGAGAAAGAGTGGCCAGACATAGAGCAAGGGAATAAAGACAGATTACTGTCATTGAAGGGAAGAGAGGAGAGTATCCAGGAAAAAAGGATGATCAACAGCATGAAAAGCCACAGAGAGGTTACTAGTCACCTACCTTTTCCCCGGCTTAGGTGGAACTTTTTTTTTTTAAATCAGGCCTATGATTTCAGCAATGTAGAGAGTTCCCAGTGAAGAACTTCCTCTACCAACACAGATTGACAACTTATCTTCAATTTACATCTTAAGTTTCCTGGAACACCAAAGGTCAAGTGATTTGCCCATGGTTATACAAACTGCCAAAGATAGGATTTGAACCCAGGTCTTCCTACGCCAAGAAAGGCTTTCTGTGAGCCATTCCACTTCTCAAAGGGGAATATAAAGTCACTCAAAAGACAGATGTGACTGTCTGGCTATGGGTATGTCTCACAAAAGAACCCAAATAGTTTTAGGATAATGAGCTATGCTCATTGTGAACCCTTTCCTGCAGAGAAGACACAGTTCAGCAGAGAAACAGCAGATGGCAGTATCAGTTGCATTGTAAAACTACACCCCAAGGCCCGCTGAAGAAACTGGACAACTTTAGCATCTCTGCCAGGAAGTGGCAGCTACCACTGTCAGAGGGGGAGAGAGGGTCCAGCAGGATTATAACCTTAAAGGCATGAGTTCAGTCTCTAAACTGATTAACTTAGTTTTGCTATTCTATTTACTTAAACATCTTTGCTTTAAAATAACGTGTTCTCTTGGGGCAGCTAGGTGGCACAATGGATAAAGCAACCTGAGTTCAAATCCAGCCTCAGACACTTGACACTTACTAGCTGAGTGACCCTGGGCAAGTCACTTAACCCTCATTGCCCTGGGGGGAAAAATAATGTGTCCTCTAGTATGGTCTGAGGAAAGGAAAGAAGTATGGATTGAATACCTGCTATGTGCCAGGCACTATGCTAAGCATTTTACAAACGTCTTCTCCTTTGATCCCCACGACAACCTGAGAGAGAGATGCTATTATTATCCCCAATTTACAGTTGAGGAAACTGAGCCAAACAGAGGTTAAGTGACTTGCCCAGAGTCACTCAGCTAGTATGTGTCTGAGACTAGATTTAAACTCAGGTCTTCCTGACTCCAGGTCCAGTGCTCTAAAACTGTGGTTTTAAATAAATGTCGGCCCATGTGTACCTGGAACTTGAAAGTAGTTTTTAAGGGACCAGGACTACGCATAGAAGAATAAAGACTATTTTTTTCCTATCAAAAGGATTTTTTAACATCGCTTTGTCAACTCATTCTAAGCTTATTTTCTTCTAGCAGGTATCTAGAAATGTTGCATGATTGGTCAGCCTTCAAGTACAAATGGGATAGATTTAGAAGTGGAAAGATCTTAGAGGCCGTAAAATTCAACATAATTTTACAGATGAATAAACTGAGGCAGAGAGAAGTTAAGTGACTTGTCCAGGAGTACACAGCTAATAAGTATCTGAAGCAGCAGTTGAACCCAGGTCTTTCTGACTCCGGGCCCAACATTCTGTCTACTATACCATGTTGCATCTCTACAAGAGAGGATTGAGCTTACTCTAGATACAGATTGTCCTATTTTAAAATTATAACACCACTTTTCATAAAACTAAGTTTTGGAATCATATATAAATAGCCTATAAAGGTTATAAAATGATTTCTCTATAGTGCCTAATGTTTAAGGATTCTAAAAAAACCTATATACCTGATGGTTAGGAAAAAGAATTACTCAAAAACCATGAAAATTTAAATAAAAGTAAAATCAAGGGGCAGCTAGGTGGCACAGTAGATAAAGTACTGGCCCTATATTCAGAAGGGCCTGAGTTCAAATTCGGCCTCAGACACTTGACACTAACTAGCTATGTGACCCTGGGCAAGTCACTGCCCCACCAAAAAAAAAGAGTAAAATCAGTCCAAGGCAGCTGGGTGGCTCAGTGGATAGACTGCCAGGCCCAAAGTCAGGCCTGGGCAAGTCATTTAACCCTGTTTGCCTTGGTTTTATTATCTATAAAAAGAGCTGGAGAAGGAAATAGCCAACCACTCCAGTATCTTTGCCAAGAAAAACCCAAATGGGGTCACAAAGAGTCCAACATGACTAAACAGCAACAATAAAATCAGTCCATATTTTACCTGCTGATTATGTTTCATTTAGAATAAGAATGAAGTAGAGAGAAAAATTGTTTTTTAAATTCCCAAATACTGTATCTTTTAAGAAATATATATATATGTGTATATATACACACATATACACACTTTATATTGTGTTTCAGTGGAACAAAAACATTTCTTCCACCCTCAACTATAATTTAGAGGGGGTAAGTTTTGAAAAAATAGTAATAATCTATCAATTAATAAGCAGGGCAGGGATTGTTTCAGTTTTGTCTTGGTATTTCCCAGTATACTTAGCACAGTGCCTTATACATAGTAGGTGCTTCATCATTTAATAGGAATTTCTTAAATTCTTATGGGCACACAAGAATTAAACAGTCTTAACCCTCAATGAGGACTAAGAGGAATAGACAACAATCCCATATATCGGTACATACAAAACAGATACAGGGGATTATTGGAGGGGAAAGTGCTAGCAGCTGGGATGACCAGGAAAGGTCTTACACAGAAAGTGCCCGTTGAGCTTACTTAATCTTGAAGAAAACCAAGAATTCCCAAAAAGGGGAGGAAGGGAAGGAGTATGTTCCAGGTGTGCCAGTACAAAGGCTATCTGAGGAAAGGGTTCATTACAATGAGGCATTATACCTTATTCTTTTTTTAAATTTTATTTCTTTTATTTTTAATTTATGAAATAAAATAAGCATTTCCATAACATAATAAACCTAACAGAATAAAAGATTGCACATAAAACTGTAACTCTATTATGTGCAACTTGCTATTCCTTTTAAATATATAATAAAGTTATCACAGAAATTTCCTTTTTTTCCCCTCCTCCCCTTCCCCTAGAGATGGCTACCTTTAGATACAAATATGTGTTTATATATACATACACATACACATATATATACACATACACACACATACAAACACATGTATGACCATTCTATACATACTTCTATTTCTGTTATATCATATATGTGTTATATATGTAACCAGTATATGTGTGTGTATATATATACATATATATATATACATACATACATATATATACTTCTATTTATCCTTTCTTTCTCTGGATGCAGATAGCATTTTCCTTCATCATCCTTTGTAGTTAACTTGGATATTTATAATAGTCAAAATGATGAAATTGTTCAAAATTGTTCTTAAAACAATATTGCTGTTTTCTGATCCATGGACAGATGAACAACCCACAAATAAACGAGAGAGAGAGAGAGAGAGAGAGAGAGAGAGAGAGAGAGAGAGAGAGAGAGAGCAGTGTGAGGTACAAAATAGATAATTTTGACCACACTACATCAAAAAAGTTTCTGTACAAACAAAACAAATCTAGCTATCTACGTTATTCCCATAAGCTCTGAATAGAAGAAAAACTGCCTTTCACAAAGGAGACATTTCTAAGTTTCCCCTTCCCTCCCACATTTGTCTCCTTTTCATCTCTGGGTCAAAGAAGAGCAGGTGTTGGACTATTCTAGGGGGCAGCTGGTCATTTGTTGGAAGGCCTGTTGGCACAGGCTTCTGTGCAGCTGGGGAGGAGAGACCTGTAAGGCTACCTGTCTGGGTGAACTCTGTCTAGTGGCCTTGAACTCTGGGAATTTTCCTGGCTTACTTTGCAGAGGAGATGAAGGGAATGAAGGATGTTTCATAGTTGAGCTACACCTGACCAAGAATTGATGGTCTGAGAGAATGGCATTTTCCATTGCTGCAGCCTCTGGAGTATTTCACTGAAGCATCTGTAGTCTGAAATCCATGATGAGCCAGAAAAAGAAATGAAAATACAATAATCCTTAACATATCTTCATCATTAAATGTGTTCTCTGAACATTTCCAAGATGTATTTTTAAATGCCCAGCACCTCATTTAGAAGAGTTTCTTATTGCCAGCTCTGTAAGAATCTAACAAGCCAACGTCTTGGCATTCATCCTGCCCTCACATAGTCTGAGGTTTGTAACCTCTCAGTCCTGCCTGAAATAATACTGTGGTCACTGTGCAAAAATTCTGTTTGCCTTTAATCTGTTTGTCTTTGATTGACTTGGATTGGATTCTCCTTCCTGACACTTAGAAAAACAGTAGTGGGGTTGGGGAATACGGAGAAACAGTAACAAGTTGTTAACCATCCAGACTCTAGCTCCATTTCCAAGTGCCTGACCTTGTTTTCAGGCCTATTTTATTCAGTCACAGGGTCAGATTAGCGAGGGAGGACAATGTGTATATAAAGTTCAAAATCATAAATATAAACTATCAACAACCATTTTTTAAAATGTTCCAAATCCCTAATAATCATTGTGATGCAAATTGAAACAATCCTAACATCACCTTATCGCCCTTCCAATGATAAAAAACTCATCCTTGGCAGGGCTTTGAATGAATGGATAAATGAATGAAAAATCATTTTTAAGTATTTACTCTGTGCCAGGCACTGGGAATTCAAGAACAAATAAGTAAGACAGGCCTTGTTCTCAAGGAGCTTACATTCTAATAAGGGAAGGTAAAATAATAAAAGAATACTGGTCAGGGAGGAATGTTTTGAACATAGAAGTCAGAGAGATAATTGAATGAGATGACCTTACCAGGAATAGTCATATTGATTTGTTTACCGTTCAAAGGACAAGAGTCAGAAAATGGGATGGAGACGACTAGAAATTAGCATGGCAGGCCTGAAACTGGACACAACAAGGGGAAATACTCATCCAAGTCACAGGAGTGTGACCTTTACTTCTGAAGGCAGGTAGAGGCAGGAGAGCAGGTGGCCTGGCATACAGATGGCTCAGAAGTGGGATGATGGGCCTGAAACTGACCAAAAGAAGATGAAATGCTTTGGGACACAATGCCCACTGATTCCCTGCTGTGAATTGATCCAATCATTCTAGGGCAAAAATTGGAATTATACAAAAATGCTAAATTGCTTTTAATCCTTTGACCCAGAGATCCCACTACTAGGACTATACCACAAGGAGATGGAATAACTAACATTACTGTTAATACAGCGAGAAAAAAAACCTACATTTGTATAAATGCAGGTCTTCTCAATAAGTGACGGGTTGAGTTCAGTACATAAAAATGCAGAAAAATTCTTTGGATAAGAAGTTGCCTCTGTCCCTTCTGTTTCATGTTTTAGGCCAATGCAGGGTTATTTAATGTTTCTTCTCATCTCAGTTACCTTTTCGTTTAATTCTGTTTGCATAATGAGCCTTTATAAACTTCCTAAATATAGATGAAGTATAGTATCTGCTTATTCAAAATTATTCTATCATATTAAAGATAGGTACAAAGAATTCTTTAGGATGGCTGTTAAAATTATTCGAAGATATCAGAGTAGCAGTTTCTATTTCTAACCACATCTAGGAAAAATGAAATTCTGACAAGATAAACACAAATTACTCCATTGGGGATTAAAAGAAGCTAGCTGTCTAAAAAAACCTATATGGATGAATAAAGAACTCACCAACCAGCTTGGACTTTAAAAATAGGTCTGTAAAAAAATGCAAAGAAGATAAACTAGGATGGTGGCAAAAGATTGGTAAATTCCTGTAAGAATATCAGGAATGTTAAAGACTAGAGTGAGCTGTGGCTGACTAGGGATATTTTCATGTCGTGTCCTTCATTAGATGTGAGCGCCTTAGGACAAGAACTGTTTTTGCCTTTCTTTCTATACCCTAGCACTTAAGACCATACCTAGAATATAGTAAATACTTAATGCTTGTTGAGTGATTGGTAATGCCTCTTGTGAAACATGGTAGATATTGATGCTATTCAAAAGCAGACTAGTTAAATGGAAGCGTTTTTTATGCACCAGATGAGAGACTGCTTTAAGAAAGAGAATGCAGAAAAATTCAAGTAGGAGGAGAGAGGAGAAAAAGAATCCCAAGCCCTAGTTGCTGAGAAGCATCTCTCTCCAGAGCTGGCCTTTCTGGGATCCCATTCAGCCCTCACTTGTGAGAGCACAATCTGGTTTTTTTGTCATCATCTGGTTTCTGGACCAAGAAATCCACTGCATCCAAAGCTATTCCTGTGGACCCTGCCTTAAACTCCTACCTGCTGTGCTGGTGGACGAGCTTGCATTGCTGAAGGTCACATGGACTCATACCCTCCCTGAGCAGGAGGGGTCAGAGGATGTATTTAGGAAATGGGTGGTAAGAGTCCCTTCTGCTTGATTCTGGTGTGTGTGTGTGCGTGTGTGTGTGTGTGTGTGTGTACATATATACACATACATATACATATACACACACACACACACACACATATATATATATATATATATATATATATATATATATATATATATATATATAAAATATGTCCCTTTTACCTGGATCAGAAAATAGGGGCATATAAACTATGGCTTTTAAATAGATGATGAATTCAAACCTGAATGTGGTTTGAGAGTATCTCTACAAAAATAATCAGGGCAACATTATTTGTAGTAACAAAAAGTTACACACAAAATGTGCCAATCAGCTAGAGAAATGGTGGAAGAAATCCTATTGTGTGAATCTAATGGAATATTCCCATGCTATAAGGAAAGGCAAATATAACAAATACAAAGACACATGGTAAGACCTATATGAAGCAGAGTCAAAAGAAATATATACATGATGACTATCATAATGCAAATGAAGATAACTAATACAGCTGGAGCTGAATACAATAGATAACATTAGTACCATAAGTATTTATTACAAAAAGTACAATCGGTACCATTAGTACTAATGATAAAACACAAATCCCTTCCTTCTATTAACAATAGATAAACTGCAAAAAAGAAAAAGCAGCATTCCATTTAATATAATCATTACTAAGCACTACAGTTATCCCTTCCATGTTGTGACTTTCTCCATTAGGGTTTTGATATATCTCAGGTCGGCATAAGAACTTATAAATGTCCATTTTGGGGGAGTTTTGCAGAAGGAGTAGATGACACATGAAAGCCAACAGATGACACCAAATCTATGACCAAATACTTAGCCCAAATTTTACAAGTACTGTAAACATCCTTGAAAAAAAAGACAAAATTCATACTCCTTCTTTGGTACGAAGAGAGGGCCAAAATTTTTTATGTGGATTTTCCAGATTGGGGGCACACCGTGCCCCTAACCCCTACCACATAGAAAGGATAACTGTACCAAGTACCAGACACTGCCCTAGGTACTGAAGATACAAATAGAAGGTGAAAACAGTCCCTGTCTGGGAGAAGGCTCCACTCTAGTGAGAGGAAAAAACAAATATACTGACAAATAAATACGAAATGTAGAAAAGTAGAGAAACCTGGGAAGACTTGTATGAACTGATGCAGAGGAAAGTGAACAGAACCAGAACAATTTATACCCAGCAAAACACCATAAAATCAAACAATTTACAAGACTTTAGAATTTAGAGCTCTGATGACTGCAATGAACAACAATAACAATTCTGGAAGACAGATGATGAAATATGTTACCCATTTTCTCAAAAGAGAAGTGATAAGACTCAGAATGCGACATATTTTCTTGGACACAGCCAATATAGGATTTGTTTTGTTTGCCTGTGCTTATTTGTGACAAAGGTTTTGTTTTCCTTTTTTTTCTTTTTCCAGTGGTGGGGGTGAGAAGGAGAGAAAAGTGATTTTTGTTCTTTGAAAAAATTTTAATGAAAAAAAATAGAGACAAAATAAGAGAGGAAGGGAAAACACTAACAACTGGGGGAATTCAGAAAGGCCTTTTGTAGGAGGTAGCACTTGAGTTGAATATTAAAGTGAATGAGAGATACTAAGAGGGTCTAGTGAGAAGGAGAAAATATTGTAGGCATGGGACACAACTTACACAAAGGCAAAGAGATAGGAGACAGGATATTTGACATCAGTCACAATCACAGTATTAGGCAGTTTTGTTTCATTATTTTAAGGGACTTTTTTGTATGTTTGTAGGGAAATGTCTATTATGTCTATTATTTATATATTTTGTATAAATTAAGCATATATGTATACCTGTATATGTAAGGGGTTAGTGTGTGTTTCCTATGTAGGTTATATGTGTTAACATGGACCTGTCTAGATGGGGATCATAAGCAGGCGTGCACAGATATCTCTAGTGTTGAAAGGAAATTCTTCTTTTGGGCTTTCATCCTGATTAACAAGGCAAAACTCAGGACAAAGAGAATTAAAATGATTTTATTAAAAGTATGTCAAGACATCACCAAAAAGAGAAAAAGACCTATTTGTACAAAATATTTATAGCAGATCTTTTTGTGGAATCTAAGAATTGGAAATCAAAAGAATGCCCATCAATTGGGGGATGGCTAAATAAACTGTGGTATATGATTGTGATGGAATATTATTGTGCTATAAGAAATGACAAACAGGACAATTTCAGACTTATATTAATCGACGTATAGTGAAGTAAGCAGAACCAGGAAAATGTTGTGCACAGTGACAAGAATATTGTTCGATGAAGAACTATGAATGACAACCATTCTCAGCAATACAGTGATCCAAGACAATCCCAAAGGACTGATGATGAAGCATACCATCCACCTCCGAAAACAGAACTGATATTGATTGAACACAGACTGAAGCATGTTATTTTTCACTTTTATTTTTTTCTTTTATTCAAATTTTCTCATACAAAATTACCAATATGGTAATGTTTTACATAATTTGCACGTGTATAATCTATATCTGATTGCTTACTCCTCAAGGAGGAGAGAGGGGAGGGAGGGAAGGAGGAATAGAATTTGGAACTCAAAACTTTAAATAAAAATGTTTATAATTATTAATAGGAATTGGAGTTTGGTTTTTTTTTTTTTTAGGCAATGGGGGTTAAGTGACTTGCCCATGGCCACACAGCTAGTAAGTGTCAAGTGTCTGAGGCCGGATTTGAACTCAGGTACTCCTGAATCCAGGGCCAGTGCTTTAACCACTGCGCCATCTAGCTGCCCCTATAATTATTAATAAATAAATAAAAAGTATGTCAAGGTAGCAGCACGTTGACAGGCTGATCACTGAAGATCAGCAGTGGCTTCAAGGTGGGGAAGGGGGTGTATATTTGATAGTGGATGTGACATAAAAAAGTCATCAATAAAATCTGTAAAAAATGTAAAATGAAGCTACCATGTGGAGGATGATTTCTGGGTCACCTCAAGGACAGTAGAAAGAAAACCTTGAGGCAGCAATACAAAGTAGTGAAGTGAGCACTGGATATGGAAGGAGAAAACCTGGGTTCAAATCTTGCTCTATCACTACCAATGTGATTGTGATTTTGGATAATCCATCAATAAGCATTTATTATCTTATGCTAGACACTGGAGGCATGGAGACAAGAACAAAATAGTCCTTTCCCTCACGGAGCCCACATTCTACTGGGTCAGTCTCTCTGGATTTCAGTTTCTTTATCTATGAAACGAAGGGGTTGTAGTCGATTGTCTCTAAGATCCCTTCCAGCTCTAAAATCTTCACTTCCCTTATGACTTCTGTGTCCCTAAATGCTATGAAAACCTCCCACACTCATCCCATCTAGGCACTCTTCTTTGTAAGAGATCACATGCTACAACACATAATCACATCTCTATGTCAACTTTTTCTTGACCGTCCAGTTTAATTTGTCCTATGAAAGAAAGGGAAGAAAGGAGAGGAAGGAGAGAGAAGGATTTCTCTCCGTGTCAGAAAGATATCAAAACTCAATGTACCATCCATTCCTTTCTGTTGTTTGAGGAACTCTTAAGCAGCCATCTCTGTTTGTTGCATCAAACACTGAAAATAGCCTGTAAATAAAAGCTCCTCAAACTGTTATGGCTTCAGTAATTACTGACCCTATTCCATCTAGCAGCTTTCATCTTCATGGTGCCTCACAGGTGATAATTAGTCCCATAAGCATTTAACTCCCAAGTGTTCCATGCCTCCACCTCTATAGTTGCTAGTCAAATTCACCAAGCAGAGGCATCTTAAAAGGCACCAAGACAACATTTAGATAATTACAAGAGACTTGTCCCTGAAAAGTCCTTTAGGCAAGTAAACACTTCATCATCTACCTAACTTTCTTGGGAAATGTGAATTGAATAATGAAATATGATGAGGCTTGTTTAATCCCCCTATTGAAAAAACAACATTGAATTTGAAATCAGGTTTGGGATTGAATCTCAGCTCCAACACTTACTTAGCTAAATGATTTAACATCTCTGTAACAATGTTTCCCTTCCTAGGTAAAACGAGGATAATAAAGGGAGCACAGCATTGTGTAAATGCTTGTTGATTTGTTAACAGACAGCTGGAATTAAAATCAGGAGCCCTGGGTTCAAATCCTACAGCAAGCACTTACTAATGCTATAGCCTTGGGTAAATCATTCAAAATTTTAAAGCCTCAATTTCCTCATCTGTAAAATGGAGATAATAATATTTGCAGTACCTACCCCAAAGGCTGTTGAGATGAAAGTACTTTTCAAACCTTGAAGTCCTGTATAAATATGAGTTATAGTTATGGGACTACAGAGCTAACAATACTGATCAAGGACATACAATATTATGTCTGGGATACATGGGTCTATTTCTGCTTTGTATGCTGAGGGTACTGGGGGAAGGGACAGTTATGTAGCATTTTAATGCTTTTGACTTCTTAGATTTGTTTGGCAGCGATTTTTAGAATGAATTTATTTAGCTCATTCTAATTTTTACATTAATGTTAAGATTTATGTAAAGACCTCCTTGTCCTTTTCCTGTTTACTGATTATTGTTGTTTAGTTCATTTCAGTTGTGTCTGACAACTCTTCATGACCCCATTTGGAGTTTTCTTGACAAAGATACTGGAGTGGTTTTGTGGCCAATAAAAGATGAAATGACTGAGGAAAAGAAGGATCAATCATCTGAGCATATCAATTTATTAAGCAATGCATAGCAACTGCCCAACAAACTGGGACTAAATCTCTTCAACTTAGACCTAAACCCCAAATACAGGGGGAGATAGATTTTTATACATTAAGAATAATCAGGGGGCGGCTAGGTGGCGCAGTGGATAAAGAACCAGCCCTGGATTCAGGAGTACCTGAGTTCAAATCCGGCCTCAGACACTTGACACTTACTAGCTGTGTGACCCTGGGCAAGTCACTTAACCCCCATTGCCCCGCAAAAAAATGTTTTTTAATTAAAAAAAAAAGAATAATTAATCAAATACGGCCAATCAATTAAAAAGAAACAATTAACCAGACTACAACATTAGGTAATCTGATTTCTAATTGGAAGAAAGATATTCTAAATTGAGGAGAGAGTAAATAGGTACAATTTCTTGAAATCAGAAAAAAAGGTGTCCCACTCCACCCAAGTGTCTGTATACAATCAAAGGAACATGGAAACAATAACTGATTGATCAGTATGGAGCCAGTTTTTAGATAAGACATATAGGTTGATTGAGATGTACAATTGTGAGAAAACTCCTTGCATCATTCTTTGGATCTGATTGAATTTCTGGTCAACATAACTTAGGTCCTTAGTTAAGGGTCTCTAAAGAGCAGGTAGAGGTGGTCCAGTTTCCCAGCTATGCAGGGCTAGGTTTAAACAATTGCCACAATTGAATAAAGTTTTCTCACAAGACAGAATTTGGACTAGACCCATAAATGAATAGAAACTAAGCTAGCTCCAGAATTAAATCACAAAAGGGAGTCAGTGTGGTTCACTCCATTCCCACAACTAACCACTTGCTGTCCTACTCCCCTCAATTCCCTCAGTTTGCCATTTTCTTCTCCAGCTCATTTTACAGATGAAGAAACTAAGGCAGACAGGGTTAATTGACCTGCTCAGGGTCACAGGACTAGTAAGTATCTGAGGCCAGATTTGAACTCACAAAGATGAGTTATTTTGGCTCCAGGCCCAGCACTCAATCCACTGTACTACCTAGCTGCTCCCCTGTTTACTGATACCCAGCACAATACTTTTTCTGGAGGCAATAATTGGATCCTATTAAAGCTAGGCAGCTATCAACCCTGTAACTCTTAAGTATTCTCTCAAACAGTGAATGAAAATATGATTTGGTTGCAGAGCCTGAGGTTAGCAAAGTTGCTTTATTATATACATTGAAGAGTTTGGTATCAGTCAACCAATATCCTAGGATTCATATGTAGAACAACTTTGCTTCTAGAAACTATTTTGTCTGCTTCAAAGTAAACAGAGGTCCACATCTCTGGGGATCTTAGAGGTAATCTCGTCCGGTCTCCTCAATCCACAAATGAGGAAACTGAGGCCTATAGATATGAAAGGATTTGCCCAAGGTCACAGAGCTAGTAAGGACTAAAACTGTGAATCAAACACAGGTCCTCTAACTTGAAATTTAGTGCTCTTTTTAGTCAGTCAATAAGCATTTATTAAGCACCTACTATGCCAGGCACTGTATAAGCACAAGTATACTATGTTTTCCAGCACCCTACCTAGGCAATTTGTGCCTAATGCAAGAACATGAAAGTTTAGTCCCTAATGGCATTGCATGCCTGGGATAGGAGATACATATTTTAAATGTACTTCTGTGCCCCACAGTTTTGCGCGCCTAAGAACATGCTCTCACCTTTGTAATGGTTCTCATGTGATCTCTTGATTAGTAAAAACATACTTCTCATGGGAATCATCAATGATTGTTCAGCAGTTTACATTTCGCAAATGGTTGCCACAACCCGGTGAATGCATTGTTTCATATTGTAGAGTGGTCCTTACTGCCTCAGCACTGCAATCTTTGGGATTTCTTAGATGGTGTTTTGACAGTTTCCTTTTATAGATGCAGTTTCCACTCAAGGATTCCAAAAGTGCCTCTTGATTGAACCAAATTTGACCCTTACAACAAATGATCCAAGTCAAATCCCCATACACTGAGACTGCATGTGTATGTATCACAGAAATTAAAGGGGAGATTTCTCACATAAATACAACCCATCACAGGGAGGCAGGGTTGGATGCAGTAATATCGTACTGATGGGGTCCTCCAAATAGTTATAGATTAAATCAAAAGTGAAGGGTTAATATATGCGCCCATCTGAAATGGCTTTTAACTCAAAGATTTTATCTTAACCCATGGCTTTATCAATGTGTTATAAATCTTTCTTATTACAAGAAAAGAATACTTATCTCAGGGTCATTTCTACTTCTAGCCCCTCCCTCCATGTAGACAGAGATGGTAATATTTTCATGATTTTTATGTTACAGTGCTAAAATATGTCAATGATGGACAGAAGGAAAAATCATTTATTAAGTGTCATGCCAAGATCTTTACAAATATTATCTCATTTGATCTTTACAACAACCCTGGGAGGTAAGCTCTATTACTATTCCCATTCTACAGTTGAGGAAACTGAGGCAGGCAGTGATTAAGTGACATACCCAGGGCTACATAGCTGATAAATATATGAAGCTGGATTTGAACTCAGATCTTCCTAACTCCAGGCTCAATACTCTACTGTAGCACCAAACTACCTCTAGGAATGGCACAGCAAGAAGTATCTTAATCGCACTTTAAGGTCTGCAAGGCTCTCTGTAAATATCATCTAACTTCATCCTCACAACAACATAACCCTTGGATATAGGTACTATTAATATTCCCATTTTTACAGATGAGGAAACTGAGGTTGAAAATCTTGCCCAGGTTTACATAATGAAGCTCATAAGTGCTTCAGGGCTAGGTACCTACCTGTCAATCAGAATGACTGCAGGAAGACAGAAATGTTAATAAACTGTTCGTAAAGCAGTGAATTAGTCTAATCATCCTAAGAAATAACTTGGAATAATTCTTTTTAAGTCACTAAACTGTACACATCCTTTAACTCAGAGATCCCATTACTGGATCAAAGTCAGAAAATAAGAATATGTATGTATGTGTGTATGTGTATGTGTATATATATATATGAGTGTTTATACGCACACTGCATTGTTTATTGTACTTGTTTGTCTATGTATATATGCACACATATCTATACATACAAATATAAATGGCATATATTACCTACTATCATAATTGGGCATAATATCACAATTGGGCAGCTAAATGGTACAGTGCATGAGCGCCAGGCTTGGAGTCAGTAAGACTTAAATTCAAATCCAGTCTCAGACACTTACTAGCCGTGTAATGCTGAGCAAGTCCCTTAACTCTGTTTGCCTCAAGTTCTTCATCTATAAAATTAACTGGAGAAGGAAATGGCAAACCACTCCAGTATCTTTGCCAAAGAAACCCTGAATGGAATCACAAAGAGTCAGACATGACTGAATAATAACAATATACTACACAATACATCACATATATTACAATATATTATGTTATTGTATATAATATTCATATATATTATTTGGACAGAGGACATTTTATACAAAAATGCATGTATATATGCACACACACTATTCTGGCAAGTGAGTTAGTCTCTCTCAGCCTCCGTTTCCTCATCCATAAATAGGGATAATAATAGCAGCTTCCTTATAGTTTTTTTTGTGTAGATCAAAGAACATTACACACACACACACACACACACACACACACACACACACACACACATATATATAAGGTATTTGAAAACCATAGTGTTATATAATGCTAGACACCACCACCACCACCACCACCATCATCATTATGTCATTCTTGAAGTTGAACACCAGAAATGTACCTTAGGAAAATTTAGGGACAGTTGTTTGTTTCTCAGCACCAAAACCCATTGACTTGCACCTTCCTTGAGAATAGCCTCCTGTTGCCTGGGAAAGGTTTTTATTTCCCTTTTAACTTGTTCCTCATGTAGAGAATAGTTTCTCATTTGTCCCAATGCAAGTGAAGGTACCACCTATTAAGCTGCCTGAAAAAATGGGGCTGTTCTAAATATCCTAATTCAAGAATTCAGTAAAAAAAAAAATTAAGTCCCCAAAAGCTGCACAAAAGAAATTCCTATCCTGTGCCACATTCTAAAAACCAATGATTCCCTTAAAAAATGAGTTTTAAGGAGGTGATAGTTGACTTATAAACCCTTTTTTTTTTTTCCAATAAAAAGGAGACAGATACTGACTCAGGATCTCACAATGCTCAAAAACTTTCAAGAATACAAAAGAGCATGAAGCAAAGAGTAGAAAAGTATGGCATCAAAGGATGATCCAAGCAGGCCATATATTTTGAAGCTCACAGAGACCTATCTATTCCAGAATTATTGGTCAAATGTCTGTCATATGACTGTAAGACTCTGGGAAATAGGAGTCCCATTTTCTGTCTGTGACCTTAAAGGTTGTTTACACTGGGACATAAATGGGGAAGCCTTACTGTTAGTCTACACCCCACTTAAGACTTGCTTGGAAGAGGAGTCCCTCAGTAGAGAGAGGGACTTCACCCAAACGGTATCATTCAAATCCAATAGTACTTGGGACTGGTTTCCCTTCCATCACTTGCCATTTGACACTGATACACTGAAATGCAGATAAATATAATCAGTATGTTTCTGTTGGACACGCACTGAGTGTGTGACGGGTGAAATCTGAAATAACTGAGGAAGCAAAGGTTTGAGCTTCCAAGCATATTGATTTATTAAGCAATTCGTGCCAGTTGCATAACAAATAGGGACCAGGCCTTCTCAGCTTGGCACTGGACCCTGATTACAGGAGAAAGACAGATTTTTATGAATTTCTGCTGTTGTTCAGTTGTATGCGACTCTTTGTGATCCCATTTGGGGTTTTCTTGGCAAATATCTGTCCTACTTTTCAGCCTCCTTCCAAAATAAGCTAGGAAAATTAAACTGGCTCCCACAGTTCAAAGCAGTGATTCCTGCAATATCTTTTTTTGTTTCAGTCTGGCAAAGATTTAACTGATTACAAAACAAAGAAAACAAACAAATAACTCAACCAATATTTGCCACCTATCTCACTCAATTGTAAAATAACAAATGTTATTTAATAAAAAGTTGTTTTTAATGAGAGAACAAGTGGTGTGTGGTTATTAAAAATGTACAATATTGACATGGGACTTAGGATAAGCCAGAAGAAGTTTCTCCTGTGAGAAGCAAAACCAAAGATGACAAGATAACAGGATAGACATATTGAGGAATCAAAGGACTATTAAAGTTTAGATTAGGACAGACAACGCCTAAGAAGGAGAGAGAAAATTCTATAGCAGGAAAGTCACTCAGGTGTGGTTATTACATGACTGGAGCTAGGAGACAGAGATAACCCCAGAAGTCAGGACCATCATTCCCCCCCAAAAAAAAAAATCCCCCTGACTCTCTGGAATATGACAAGTATCCAAGCTTTTCCCACCCAACCCCAAATATGAACTTCCCATTTTCAGGCAGTCACCCCATCTACCGTCTATAAAAGCTTTTGCCTTCCTTCTGTTCTGAGAGGAGGATATTCTAAACCACCTTCTCCCCTGGCAGTGAAGTCTTTGACTTCTTTCTTTAACAACAAATAAAAGACCACTTTAATTTTAATTGGACTGTGAACGAGAGTGTAATTCTTAACTGAGGAATACCTAAGGGTCCCCACCTTTCTCCCCATGAAAAATATCAAATTATAATGTTAAAAATGTACTCGAAGAGGGCCACCTTGAGCAGTCACAGATCACCTTAGACCACAAACTGCAATGTAATCTTAATGGAATCTTGATTTGATAATCTAGTAACAGGTAGGACAGTGGTTCATAATCTGAAGTCTATAAACTTTAAAAAAAAGATATTTTGATTGTATTTCAATATAACTTATTTTCTCTGTGATCCAGTGTACTTTACGCAATTAAAAACATTATTCTATTTTTTTTCACTTTCTTTTTCTTGCTTTTTTGCTACATGGCTAATATGGAAAAATGTTTTGCATGAGTTCTCATGCATAATTGATAACAAATTGCTTGTCTTCTAAATGGGTGGGGGAGAAAATCTGGAACTCAACATTTTAAAAAATGTTAAAAGTCAAATATTTTTATTTAAAAAATAAAATGAAAAAACCTTTTGGGAAGAGGTACATAGGCTTCACTAGCCTGCGAAAGGGGTCCATTCGGTTAAGAACCCTTGAACTAGAGAACTTCCCCAAGAGAGAAAGACATCAGAGTGATCATCATCTGGAGTAAGCCAACATTTCCATTTTCAGTATTTCCCACTCAATCCTTGCTTTCAGTATTTTGGTTTGTTCAGTGCGTCCAAGAGGTTGGGAGCAGAAGGGGGTACTTTGGGAAGGAGAGAAGATTGAGTAAAGCCTGGCCAGATAAAGGAGGACTTCTGCCTCCATGGGGCAAGAACCACCAAGCCAGAACAGGGATCCTTCCTTGACAGCTGTGAAAGCCAATGAACAGGAAGACTTCGACCAATACTGACCAATCCCCAGAAAAGGGGAGGAGTCCTTGATGATGTTGTTTCCCACCCCCAACCCCCCCCACTCCCCACCCCAACACACAATGGGGGAGAAGGAAGTGGAGAGGATAATTTGCTATTCCCCAAAGCTTCCACAAAGGGAACGAACTCTAAGGTCAGAGCTGTGCAGAGGCCATATTCCTTACAAGAGGGTCCGCCCAAGTGGTTAAATCCAGGACAGAGCTTTAAAGCTAAGGAAGCTTAGGATGAAGGGGGCATCTTTTTCTCTGAGTCAAGCCACTAGGGGGTGCTGCAGTGCAAAGAAAAAAAAAATCTTTGGCAGAGGCGATGACTCAACTTGTTAACTTTGTCCTACTGGGGCCGCTGTAGGAACCCTCCCTGGGAAATGAACAGTAGCTCTGAGATCTCGCGAGAGGAGAAGAGAGTTCGAGCCCGTCACCTTCCACATCACCGCAGCTTCGCTTCTCCGGCTTCCTCAAATGCACACCTCTTCCTACTCCATAACACCTCCACTTCCTCCTTCCCTCCGGCGCCCGGGAGGGGGCGCTATCCCCGGCGCCGCCGCTACCACCGCCGCCACTACTACCACCACCGCAGTGATTTCCCGTCGGGCAGTGCGGCGCCGGCCTCCGGAGCCAGCGAGTGCCACGTCCTAAGTGAGGCCCGGGCCTTGCGCGGGGCGGGGGGGCGGGGAGCTACGCGGAGTCGGGGCCGGAGACCATCGTCCTGTGCCTGCCACCGCCATGGGCTCCTCGCAGAGCGTCGAGATCCCCGGCGGAGGCACCGAAGGCTACCACGTCCTGAGGGTAAGGCTGCGGCCCGGGGACCGGAGCGGTGCGTGCGGGTCGGGGTCGGGGTCGGGTCGGAGTGTGCGGAGCGGGGAGGGAGTGCAGACACACCCACCTCTCCCGGGGGGCCGCGGGTGCGAGGAGGAGGAGGCCCCCGCCCGGCTTCTCGGAGGACGGCCGCCTCCCTGCCTCCCGCGTCCAGGGTCGAGGCTGGCGAGGACGCAGCCCCGCGCACCCCCCAGAACTCTGGGGGGGGGGGCGCCGGGGGCGGCGGCCGTCCGCTTGTCGGTCGCTGCCCGGAGCTTCTCTCCGCGCTTGGCCAGAGGCTGCTCCTTCCTGGCCTCTCGGGGAGAGTGTGTGGGCAAAGAAGGGCGCCTAGCACTCTGCGAGGGACGGCGGTGGCGCCGGCATTGGAGCCTTTGGAGTAATAGACTCCGGTCCCTCGCGCCCCGTGGGGTGTCGGGCTGTCACCTCCTGTCTCCTAGGAGAGAAAGGCCAGTGACTGCCTCCTCCGGCATCGTAGGACGCTAAAAGAAAGCAAGAGCGCAGGGCATAGGCTTGCCCCTGGACGTTTACTTTCAAGCCGTCAACTTCTCTCCCGTGATTCTTGCATTCCCACAATGTCGGTCTGTTTGCCTCTTTAAAAAGCCCTTTCACGACGTGTCCCGCCCGTCCCCCTTCCAGTCTTCTTGCCCCCACACTCTGCAGTCCGGGGACACTGGCCTCTGCAGCTCCCCACGTTGGGCGTCCAGCTCTGCGCTTTCTCCCTGGCTGTCCCCCGTGCTCGGAGATGTCTCTCCACATCTCCGTCTTTTACTTTCCCTGGCTTCCTATAAGTCTCAGCGCTCCCTTCTGCAGGAAGCCTTTCCCCATGCTTCCCCCGGGACTATCCCTACTTATCCTGTGTGGACCCATCTTGTTTGTTTGCATGGTATCTTTCCCGTTAGACTTGAGAGCAGGGAATTCTTTTTGCCCTTTTTTTGTATCCCCAGTGCTTGGCCCAGCTCCATGTAGGAGGCACTCCATAAATGCTACTTACATGACTGAACCTTTCCTCCTATTCTTTGGAACCCAGAATTCTATTGGAGAGTAAAGATTTGGATCGATGAGTGGTGATTGCTGTAACTTATCAGAGCCTATTTCACGGATCTTACACTCCAGTGGTAGCATTTTTAAAAAGGCAACTGTGGTGTGGATGGTGGACTGGCCTTGGACTCAGCAAGAGCTGGGTTCAAGTTCTGCCTCTTGACAATTTAGCTGTATGACCTTAGGGTAATGACTTAACGACCCAAGAATCTCTCTAAGACTGTACTGACATGCTTCTGACCAAGGGGGAAAAAAGCAGTCTGAACAAGAAAAAGGCACTAGAAAGTTTTAATTATCCATAGTGAATGATATTCTAGACTTTATACAAGAAAAGCTAAAAAGATAGCAGACTGCTCTTTAAGACTAGGAGATAACCTTTGGCAATACTTAAAACTACTCTAAAACCATATGGAGTGACAGTAGGGTCAGTGGTAACATGATGGGCACCTGTAGAGTGGTTTCAGAAAGATGACAAAGCCTCATTTATGTCATTAGGCTAGGACTTGAAATATGAGACCTGTTAGGTAACAGTATTTTCACTCAGACAAGGGGCACAGAAATGACAGGACGCATTTAATGGTACTTCCCTCTTTTCTACTTCTTGGTTCCATTCCCCACTTGGAGCATACCAGCTCTTTTACCCTCCAGGGGGCTCCGAGAGCTCCTTACTGTAAGAGGTAGGGAAAAGAAAGTTAGTTGTTAGTGCCTAGGGTCTATCTGTAGAGAAACAGACAAAGACTAGATTGAAATGCTTATTGTTTTAATCATGGAGCATAATTATTACTGAAGGTGATGGAGTGTGATTTATTTAGTAGATGGGTTACAGAGAGTATTACAATTGAAATGATAGTATGGCTTAGAAGCTGCTGACCCTGTCACTGACTTGGAACAGTTTGAACAGTTTCCTTATTCTTGATTCCTTGCTTTTCCCATCTGTAAAATAGCATTGATACTAAACTGATGTGAATGCTAATTTCCCTTTATTGAATTTCTTTCTTCCTATAAATTCAAGTTCTATAGATATTTTATCTTTCATGCTCACTAAAAAGTAGTTAGAAGACAAGCATGGTTATCTCTACATTCTGAAATACAACATGAAGTTGACTAATTTTACTTGACCTTACCCAGAAAATCAGTGGTTAAGGCAGGAATAAAATTCAGGTCTTTTGAGTGCTAGACTTTATTGTTTTAATCCAGGAGAAGCTGCAAACTATGTAACTATATATTGCTTTTTGAAAAAAATATTTTATTTCCCCCAATTGCATGTAAATATATATTGCAGGGTGATGAGGGTTAAGTGACTTGCCCAGGGTCACAAAGCTAGTAAGTGTCAAGTGTCTGAGGTCTGATTTGAACTCAGGTCTTCCTGAATCCAGGGCCAGTGGTGCTTTATCCACTGTACCACCTACCTGCCTCCTAAACATAATTTTTAACATTTATTTTTTTCTTATTTTGAGTTCCAAATTTTCTCTCTTCCTCCCCCCATGAGACTGTAAGCAATCCAATAAAGGTTATACATATTCAGTCATGCAAAACATATTGCCATATTAGTCATGCTGTGAAAGATGACACAGACCCAAAGGGGGAGGGAGGGGACAATAAAAAATTAAAGAAAGTGAAAAATAGTATGCTTAATGCCTAGCACAGTTTCTGGCACATACTAAGTGCTTAACAAACGCTTGTTGATTGCTAAGATTGCCAAGACCTGTTGTGGAATGTCTAAAAGTACCCCTAGACTCTAATGGCATTGTGAAATTCTTGAAACAAAATTAACTTTAATTTGCTATATTTAAAAGAGTGTGGTTGTGCATTTGCTTGGGATGAAGTAGAGGCAAGAGTGAAATTAGCATGAAATCAAACCAAGAATAATAGGGTTTGTGGTAACCCTAAAATATTACTAATTATAGATCAGTGGGTTCAAAATACTTAGAGGCATTATATGATATTCAATTACTGTAACCTAGGAAAGTAAATTCTAGCAAGTCCCTCATTTTAACATATTGTTCCATGTAGTTCTGTCATAAAAGGTCTATTACTCATATTATATTCATGTCAAGAAACCCAGTAAAATACTATGCATCAACTGTGTATATATAGTTACAATCATTATTGGCTAGAGAAATACAAATTAAAACAACTTTGAGATACTCAGATTGGCTAAGGTGATAGAAGGGGAAAATGACAAATGTTTGAGGGGATGTGGAAAAACTGGGAAACAATACAGTGTTGGTGGAACTGTGAAATGATCCAGCCATTTTGGAGAGCAATCTGGGTTTATGCCCAGAGTTAAAACTGTATACCCTCTGACTCAGCAGTACCACTATTAGGTCTCTTTCCTAGGGTGATAAGGGAAAAAGGAAAAGGACCTATATCTTCTAAATATTTATAGCATCTCTCTTTGTGGTGGCAAAGAACAGGAAATTGAAGAGATGCCCATCGGTGGGGGAAATGACTGAATAAGTTGTGGTATATGATTGTGATAGAATGTGTGTGTGTGTGTGTGTGTGTGTGTGTGTGTGTGTGTGTGTGTGATGAGTAGGTTGATTTTAAGAAGACATGGAAAGACTTGCATGAAATAATGGAGAATGAAACTAGCAGAACCAGGAGGAAGTTCTACACATAACAGCGGTGTGTTTTCTGAAGAGTAGCTGTACTGTGAATGACTAAGCTATTCTGAATAACGTGAATATTTAAATCGACTACAAAGTACTTATGAAGGAAGATGCTATCCACCTCCAGACAGAGAACTGACATGGAAATATGTATTGTATGGTTTCACATATGTGTCAAATGATGGCCTTCTCTAGTGTGGGGTTGGAGGGAGGGAAATTAAACTCAAAATGTAACAAAATAAGCAAATAAAAATTGTTAAAATAGTGGCTTATTTTAAAAAAACTCACTGTTTGTTTTTTTACCTTAACTTTTTTTTTACATCACTATCACTTCCCTGCAATGACTTCCCCCCCCCCCAAGTTATAAATATAGGCAAGCAAAACAAATCAACACATTGGCCATATCTGAACATTTTATGCTTAATTTTACACCTCCAGCCCATTAGTATCAAATTCAAATAGAAATGAGACCACTAAACCATATGTAAGAATCCCTGCAACAACCTTACTTAGAACACCACATACTAATATTATCTCTATTTTTTAATTTATTTTGTTAAGTATTTTCAAGTTACAATTTAATCTGGGTTGTGCCATGCTCCAGGAGTGTTGCCCCAGTGGGCTTAGTGTTGGTACTTCTGCATTTGTTGTTTTTTATGATTCAGTAGTTCATTACATTCGTATACCCTAATTTGATTAGCTAATCAGTGCTTTTCTGTTTTGTTTTTAATATTACAAAAAGTGCTGCTGTAAATATTGTTTTGTATATAGACCTTTCCCTATGTCTTTAAACATCTTGGTGTATATTCCTACTAATGCTATTGCTGGGTCAAAGGATGTGTACAGTTTAGTTGGGGGTGGAGGTGGGGGGTTGGTTTGTTTTCCACAATCTATCACAACTTTCTTAAGACCAGAGCTAGTTTAAGAAAAATACTATTGCCAGGCATAGTGACACATAACTGTAATCCCAGTTATCAGGGAGAGTAGGCTGGCAGATCTCTTGAGTTCAGGGATCGGAGTGACAGTGGAATAAGCTGAGTGGGCATCCATACTAAATCCAGCATCCGTAGGGGGACACCTGGTTCTCTAAGCAGAGAAGAATCCAGCCATGCTGGAGAAGAAGCAGGTCAAAACTCCCATGCCAGTCAGTGATGGGGTCAGGCCAGTGAGCAGCCCTTGTACTTCCAGCCTGGACGAGGTAGGGGAACCCCAGTCTTAAAAAGAGAGAAGGAGAAAGGCATGCCAGCACAAGTCAGTCCATTTCACTGGCTTTAAGTTACTGCTGAAGCTGTTCTGTGGTTTAACCATTATATGAAGAATACAACAGTTGCACACTGGAGGAATTATTTGTCTTGGAAGTTATTCCATATTCTTTAAGATCTGGATGCCATGTACAATATAGGGTGTAACTATAAGTATGTGGCTTGTTTTTTAACAAACCTGCCAGAACTTATGTATCCAAATGAGTTTTCTCCCGTTCTGACAGGTTAACCATTATTAGGAGAATATATACTTATTGCTGCAGTTGCTCAGACAGGTTCGGGACTCAGCTTTTTTGGATACTCTCAGAGTCCATAGCATTTTTTTTTTTAATATCTTTGGTGATGACAAAAATTTTAGTGGATTTCTTTCATTTTTGAGGTAGCCAAAAGGTATTTGGTGTCAAATAAGATTTGTTACAAGTTGGGAAGTACAACCATTTTGCAGTCCTTAACACAAAGTATAACTTTTAAGTAGTAGGTCTGGTTTTCACATGGGGCTTGTAAACTGGTTCTGACTGAAGTTCCAAACCTGTTTTAAGCTTGTCCATTCTTTTGGACAAATGAGAAATCTTTGGGGCATTTTAAAAGCTATTTTTTAGAGCAAGAAAAACAAGAAAGGTAGTGGCCCCTTCATTGGGGCAGATGTTATAATAAACTGATAGCCAAGAGAAAGCAGGGCAACTCAATCGCAGTTTTACTTCTATACTGAGTGTCCAAGGGAATATTCTTCAGTCTGGGAATGGTAAAACAAATGTGATTAAGAAAGTATCAGATCCTGAGCTGGTGATCTAAATGAGGTCATATCTCTTGGTCTGAACAAATTATATATCAGGTCCTGAAAGATCTGGCAGGTGAAATCACTGAACTGCTGTCAGTGATCTTTGAAGAATTCAACCAACGTTTATTAAGCAGCAAAAGACTGTATTTGGCCCTGGATAATAATAGCTTACATTCATAGCTTACAAAGTTCTTTCAACATACTTGTCATTTCATTCTCTGAACAGTCCTAGTTGGTAGTACAACTATTATTATTCCCATTTTGTGTAAGTGGAAACTTTATCAGCTAGATAGTGACTCGTCCAGGTTACACATCTAGTAAGTAACAAAGCTGGGGACTCAGTCCTAGGTCTTCTGGGGCTAAGTTGGTGTTCTTTCCAGTGTGCATCACTTTCTTGTAGAGTTGGAGAAAAGACGGTGTTGAAAGATTAGAGATGAATGATTATTGCCCCAATTTTTTTAAAGGGAAAAACTGTACTGTGACACATTGTAAATAGTCAAGCTCAACTTCCATCCCCAGCAGGATATCAGCCTTCGCATGTTGTCTGTGGCTTCTACAAAACGCCCCCAACCTCCTATTTCATTTCTTATGCTGGATATATTGGAACTGTGATGGGGAAAGTCTCAATGTGGAAGGGATAACTGTACATGCCAAATTTATTTTATGCATTGTATTTGTAATTTTATTTATTATTGTGTCTGTTTCCAGCATTATCTCTTAACAAGTTTTAGACTCAAGATATCAAATATCAGAATCAGAAGGGCCCTCTAATCCAATACATGCTTAAAAAAAGATTCCCAAGACAACATGCAATGTCAGGAACTAGAGGAAAGGCCTACCCCAATTCCCCGGAAGCATATTTGGTATATCCCTTGTGGAGAATGTATAGGATCATGTAAACAAAAGTTATGGGATGAGAAGGTGTGAATGGACTCTAATCTGTACTACTGGAGGAGATGCCACATCCATGAGTTCTTGGATCTCTTAAAGAATAATAAAAACTATTTTTAAACATTTAAGAAAGATAAGTGTAAAGGGTTTTTGCACTTAGGTTCAGCAAGTGAACTAGAAAAGTACAGTCTGAAAGAGACATAACTGGATAGTACTTAAATGAAAAAAAAACTGGATATTTTCTGTGGCTGCAAACTCAGTATTTAATAACATGAAGTGACTGCCAGAAACTGTATTGTGATCTTGGCCTGTATTGATAGTATCAAAAACAAGGAAGGTGGTGATTGTGCTATGCTTTGTGCTGGTCAGATCACACTCAGATTAGTTTTTACTCATTTTTGGTTGCCACACTTTAAGAACTTTACTGTAGAGGAGGATGCTCAAGTATAAAACCCTACCATTTTAGGCTAAATAAGAGAAGATTGGAGGAGGGGGAACAAAGAGAAGAGTTCATGATAGCTCAGCCAAACTAATGGACTTATTCTGTATGGCTCCAGAGGGCAGAACCCAGAGCAATGGATAGACTTTACAGGAAGGCTTAATAGATGAAAGAATATTCATTGCACTGCCTCATGAAGTATTAAAAATTCCTGTCCCTAGAGATATTAAAGTAGAGGTTGGACCACTGCGTGTCAAGAATTCATGCTTTAGGTTTAAATGAACTAAATGGTCTTAAGTATGGCTGTGGTCATACTTCATTTATAGTCATATGTTGCTACATCTCTTAGCTGAACAATAGAAATGGAACTAAATTTATAGTTTGATTTTTAGAGTTAGCAATTTTTAGAATTCACCTCTTTTAAGATGAGAAAATTGAGACAAAAATTCAAATATTCTAGTCACACAATAAATTTCTGCCATTTGACCACTGCTTTTTATCAGTGATGTTTGTTCCCTAAAAGACAGTGGGACAAGTGATCACCCAGTTTACCTGTTCCCCCTTGCCAGGGGGAAAAATCCTCACAGAAATTAATGGGAAGAATGGTAATTCTTTTGTTAAGACTAAAGTGAAAGGGAATAAAAGTAAATTATTCATCCCTGCCAGAAATAAAGTAGAGCTATTTTATAAACAAAAAACAGTCTATGCATGGAAGAGATCCTTCATGGCCATCATTGATCTCCAAAACACATTTTTAAAACTTCTACTTTAACTATAGTATTAGATTTCTAATGTGTGGATTTTTTTGATTTCTCTTTTATATAAAATGTGATCAGAGGAGGCAGCTAGGTGGCGAAGTGGTTAGAACACTGGCCATGGAGTCAGAAGAACCTGAGTTCAAATTTGGCCTCACACACTTAACACTTTACTAGCTGTGTGACCCTGGGCAAGTCGCTTAACTTTGATTGCCTCAAACATCGAGGGCCATCTCCAGATGTCCTCCTGATGTATATCTTGCCACTGGACCCCTTATGGCTCTGGAGGAAAGAGTGAGGCTGGTGACTTTTCACAGCCTTCCCTCACTTAAATCCAATTCACTTCAAGTTATGACATTAGGAGATGGTCCTTTCAAGAACAAAGGACAGACAACAACAACAAAATGTGATCAATGCTTTACCAGTAATACTCGAAGGGTGAACTGTTTTGTTTCACTGGATAGCATCCTCTAATTTTTATTAAAACATATATTTTGGGGCAGCTAGGTGGCGCATTGGATAAAGCACCGGCCCTGGATTCAGGAGGACCTGAGTTCGAATCCAGCTTCAGACACTTGACACTTACTAGCTGTGTGACCCTGGACAAGTCACTTAACCCTCGTTGCCCTAAAGTTTTTTTTTTTTTAGTGAGGCAATTGGGGTTAAATGACTTGCCCAGGGTCACACAGCTAGTAAGTGTTAAGTGTCTGAGGCCGGATTTGAACCCAGGTACTCCTGACTCCAGGACCGGTGCTCTATCCACTGCTCCACCTAGCTGCCCCACCCTAAAGTTTTAAAAATATACATTTTAAGAAAATTCAAGTCTAAAGAGCAGTTCCTAAAATGTAGTTATGAATTTATTTTGTCTTTGGTTGCTTTGCTGTAATGCCATTAAAAATTAACTGAGATGACTAAAAGCCTCATGTAATAATTTTAAAGGTTCCTATCGTTGATTTTTTTGTGGTATTTACACATAACCAAAATACATTTTCTGACCCTAATAAACTGTCTGAATATTATTCTTTTATGCTGGTATTTAAAAACATGTCTATGGTTATAAGTTTACAATATGGTATAGTCATTCATTTGGCACCAGCTTCAATTTCATGTCTTTTTAGTAATTGATCATTATTTTTCCAGACATTGTCATATCACTATGTTCATTTGCAATTATTATGTAATGGCATTACTTAGGTACATTGGAATTAATTTTTCTTTAAATTGCACTACATACTTCTCACATGTGAATAACATAATGGCTTATCAATAGAGTTTGCACTTTGAATTACTTATTATTGTCCTCTGATCTCAATATTTCACCTTTAACACTGAAAATAAATTAAAAATTGACGTATACTTAGAACCTAATGAAAACCATTCAGAGGTCCTTAATGAATGGAACTCAGCTTCAGCTGTTTTTTAGGTTTTCATGACAATTTGTGTTTTTTGTTTATAGCATTTGTTAGTAGAGAAATTCAGGGAAAAAAGATTGCATATCAGTTACAAATAGAGTGTCCTCTTAGGTTGATCATATATAAAATAAAGAGAAAAGAACAGACTTTGAAAATTTAAGGTGTGGGTAAGCATTTTTATGAGACTAAAGATTTTTATAGGCCATTTAGAGGGCTACAAAATTGTTTCTAGCTCAGGATGTCAAGGCATGATGCCAGAGTTTCTGCCTTTGCTTTAAGTTAGTATGTCTGTCACTACACTCTTGATTGTTTGGGATACTTTTTTTTATCACCAGTGCCATCTTCTCTTTCAGTCCAATGTCCTGTGTGTATGGGTAAACTCAAATCTTTCCTGCATTCTGTTGATTACTACATTGAGGCCTCCAATCTAACCTATTCTCAGAAGCACAAGACTAGTGTAGGAAATACTATGTTTTTTTTTCCATATATGATTGGGTATGTTTCAGGTGCTGTTGAAAAGAGGCTTTTTATTTAAGTACATATTGGATTAGGCAGCCTCTGAAGGTTCTTCCATCACTTAGATACTGTAATATTCTAGAAACAGCTAGACACATAACATGAGGTAGCTAATGGCAGCATAATTCTCTAGTTGAACTGAATTCTCTTTAGGTACTATTTGTAGTAGATTTATTTTTAGTACACCTCTATTCTTTCTTATCTAGATCATTAAGAAAAATAGTACTTAAGGACATGTAATTGAAAATGAGTGTTACCATTACATAACACTAAATTGATAGGTAGTGTGAACATTGATATAAATAGATTGAGGGACTTACTGAAGTTATAGAGAAGAAATCAGAATAATTATTGTCTCTGGAAGAATGGAGCTGTAGTATACAAGAAAGGGGGAGAATAAAAGTTAGAAGTTCTGGCATAGTTCATTAACATATAAGAATTTATTATTCATATGCATATATTTGCAAAGCATTTTGCTAGGTACTAGCAAGGGTGGACAAAACACTGTCTTCTTCACGTAGCTAGCTTACAATGTAGTAGAGGGATAATATCTATGACATAACCAGAGGCACAAAAATTAATGGGTGAATTTTGAAGAGGGAAAGGTCATTAATGACTGGAGGAATCAAGAAAGCTTCCTGGAAGAGGTAACATTTGAGTTCTGACTTAAAGGGTAGGAATTTAATAAGTCAGAGTGGGAGAGGAAAATATAGAGAACAGTGTAAACAAAGGTTAGAGAGTGCAGGATGGGGCAGCTAGGTGGCACAGTGGATAGAGCACTGGCCCTGGAGTCAGGAGGATCTGAGTTCAAATGCAGCCTCAGACACTTACTAGCTGTGTGACCCTGGGCAAGTCACTTAACCCCAATTGCCTCACTAAAAATAAAAATTTAAAAAAAAAAAGAAAGTGCAGGATGTTTATAGGAGGTAGTGAGTAGACCTGGTTGTTTGGGTTGAAGACCTGGAGGGGAGTGATATAAGGTAGGGGTGCAAAGATAGGGAGGCCCAACGTTTTAGATTTTCAATGCAGTGCTTTCATTGGTAGGCAGGGTAGAGACATGATCCAGTCTGTTCATAGGGAATTCAATATGTGATACCTGTGTAAAACTCTAGGCCTAGAAACATAAAACAGCCCCTCCCTCTCAAGGATTTAGTAACTAATTGACTGAGGGAGTTAAAGAAAAATCCAGGATGGCTCCCAGGTGTCCCAAGTGTGATGCTTTTATCTGCAGACCTAGGAAAGTTAGGAGAAAGGTCAGGATTTTTGGAAGGGGAAAAAGAGAGAGAATGAATTCGCTTTTGGACATGTTGAATTTGAGGTGCAAGAAGGACATTCAAGTGGAGATATCAATCAGTTGGAAATGCAGCACTGGAACTCAGAGTATAGATCTCAATATAGATTTGGGAGCCCTTCATAGAGGTCATGTGAAGCTGTGAGAGTGGTTGAGACATTCCCTTCTCCTCCATCTATTTCCCTGTCCTTTTATCAGTCTGGTAGTAGTATGAAGCATGGATTGGAGGAAGAAAACAGAGGCAGTTGGTAAGGAAGCCTGTACTAATGGCCATGGAAAAAAGTGAAAGGAGAGGCCAGACTAAAAAAACACACAGGACTCAGTGCTTACTGGCTGTGAGAGATGAGATAGAAAGTCGAATCTGAGGTAGCACCAAAGTTGCTCCTGAAAAAAGGCAGAAAAAGAAGCAGGTTTGGAGGAAGAAAGGTAAGTTTACTTTTAGGAATACTGAATTGGAGTTGCTGGCCGCACATTCATTTGGAGGTGTCTAGAAGAGCAATAGGTCTGAAACACAGAGGGAGAGCAAAACAGAGATCTGATCATCATCTGCATTAAGGCGATAGTGGAAGCCATGGAAGATTGCCCAGTGAGAAAGTAATTAGAAAAGAGAGCTAGGGACAGAAGAACCCTGGGAATGCTGTCATTAAAGCACAGGGAAGAAGAGCCAGTGGGCAGAATGTCAGGTGCAGGGCAGCTGGCGGTGCAGTGGATACAGTGTTGGGCCTGGAGTCAGTTCAGATCTGGCTTCAGACATTGAGTAGCTGATTGACCCTGGGTAAGGCACTTAACCCTATTTACCTCAGCTTTCTCATCTGTAAAATGAGCTGGAAAAGGAAAGGGAAAGCCATCTTTGCCAAGAAAACCCCAAATGGAGTCATGAAGAGTCAGATGTGACTGAAAAACAACTCGGCAACAGCAGCAAAAAGAATGTCAGGTATCTTGGAAGGTAAATGATGGAGGGAGCAACAAGGCCACAAAAAAAGATGGTTTAGCACTGCACAGCTCATGGAAGATGTTTAGAAAACTCAAGAGATAGCCAGATGCTTATGGGAATAAACAAAATGTAAGGTTCTTCCCACCACCCCACCACCCCACCCCACCTCCCGGCCCCAAGCTGCTACATATATATAATTGAAAAGCGGTGCTTAAAATTTCCCATTTTTGATAGTGTAACGTAACAAATATAGGTACCTTAGCATGGGAGAATGAAGAAAAATTGAAATAAGTTCAAGATAGCCACCCCAGGATGGAAAGAACAAGTTTATGAAGAATATTAAGAACAAACACAAATCAGTGTTCAAGTGTTCATCTTAATGCTGATGAAAGAGGGAGGGAGGGCAGGTGGCAAACCCTTAGTGAAAAACAGATTTAATGTAAATGAAAAGGAAAAATGTAGGCTTAATCTGAGGAAAGTTTCTAATGGTAGAATTTTACAGGTTGATGGGATAGAAGTGGAAGCCTGATTTTTTTTTTTTTTTTGTGGGGCAATGGGGGTTAAGTGACTTGCCCAGGGTCACACAGCCAGTAAAGTGTCAAGTGTCTGAGGCCAGATTTGAACTCAGGAACTCCTGAATCCAGGGCCGGTGCTTTATCCACTGCGCCATCTAGCCGCCCCCGGAAGCCTGATTTTTATTATTTACAAGATGATTCAACATGGCAGTGGATTGTTATACTATAGGAAACCCTTCTGTATTTTAGGAATAGATTGATTTACACACCTTATCTTTTTTACATATCAAGTTCTAGAATACATTAGCATCAACTTCTTTTTCTCCTCCTTGCCAGAATTGTAGGTATCTTCTTTTTTTTTTTTTTTTTTTTAGTGAGGCAATTGGGGTTAAGTGACTTGCCTAGGGTCACACAGCTAGTAAGTGTTAAGTGTCTGAGGCCGGATTTGAACCCAGGTACTCCTGACTCCAGGGCCGGTGCTCTATCCACTGTGCCATCTAGCTGCCCGTGTAGGTATCTTCTTAACAATTATCATTTAATAAACATATTTGTCCATTGGATGTCTTCACAAATCATGAGTCTTAATGAAGATAATTCTTGAATCTATTTATACAGTCCTGAACTTTCTCTTGCATCTCCAAGTATCTGTTGAGCATCTCAAACTCAATATCCAGCAGACACCTTAAACTAAACACAAAAGAACAATGATAAAGGACTAAACCAATTACAAACTAGTTACATTCTAATTTGTGGAGATAATACACGTTCTCTCTGAATCTGTTTTGGCATCTGGGTGATAGAGGGAATCTAATTAGGCAAGGCCTACGAATAGTTCTGTTATATCATAATGATCTTAAGAGAAGAATGAAAAGAATGGGAAAGAGGAGAGAGGAAGGGAAAAGAAGCTTAGAGAAAAATATTTCACATAATCAGAATATAGACATCTATACAAACAAGATTGAGTGTGGGGGAATGGATGATGCTTAAGCCTCATTCTCATCCCAGCTGGCTGAAGGAGGGAAGAATAGAATAACACTCACCTAATTGTGAACAGAAATATATTTCACTCAACAGGGAAGTAGGAAAAGGAGGATAATAGGAAGAATAGATTAAAGGAAAGATCAGGCCTAAGCAAAACAAACTTGAAGTTTGTACGAAAATATTTATAGCTCTTCTGGAGGTGGACAAAGAATGGGAATCTGAGGGGCTGCCTATAGATTAGGGAAAGGCTGAACAAGTTATGCTATATAAATGTGAAGGAATACTGTTGTGTTGTAAGAAATGATGACAGGAATGGTTTCAGAGAAACACAAGAAGACATAAAAACTGATGCAGAGTGAAGTGAACAGAACCAGGAGAAAAATGTATACAATGATAACAATATGGTAAACAACTTTAAAAGAATTAGAAACTATGATCAGTGTAATGACCAACCATGTTTCCAAAAAACTATTGATGAAGCATTCTCCACCTCCTAATAGAGAGATGAAAGACTTAAAGTACAGAATGAGACATACACACCATATCCATGTGTGTGTGTATATATACAATATAGCCAATGAAGACATTTGATTTTCCTGACTATGCATATTTGCAACATAGGTTTTGTTTTTTCCTTTATTCTCAATGCAGGAATGAGAGTAGGGTTGGAGTTGGAGAGAAAGCAAAATTTTGCTGATTAAATATAAAAATTTTAAAAGGAAAATATTGATTACGTGAAGAGATCAGGTTCCTGTGTAGTCTACATTTCTTTGACCCTTCATGTTTCCTACTCCTGAATATTGTTTTTAACCATTTCCCTTTGTATTGATATCACCAAGTATCACAGTATATGTTGATTTAATTTGTAGGGTCTTATCATATATTGAAGGGTTTTTCTGCCTTTTTATCCTCTGCAACAGATGTGATGGTAGTCTTTTTGCAAATACTTACAATACAAGAGAAGCAAAATGTCCCATGAAATGTTGTTTCTAGTTGCTATTGGATTCTTAATAAAAGGCAGGGCAATGAGGGTTAAGTGACTTGCCCAGGGTCACACAGCTAGTAAGTGTCAAGTCGGTAAGCATATATGAAGCACCTACTGTGTATCAGGCACTGTGCTGAGTGCTTGGAATACAAAGACAAAAACATTCTTGCCCCCAAGGAGCTCAGTTTCCTGGAGGAGATTATATGCAAACAGATGGGTGCAAACAACATGTATTCAGTCAGTCTTCAATTTTGGAGGCTGGTGGGAGAGAGTGAAGTTCCTAGAAAATGGCACAAAAGTAAAAAAATGTCGATGCATTGAACTTATGGGAAATAGGGGGTTAGGTTCCCATGACCACCCAAAATGGTAATCTTTCACCAGAGATTGCTAAATATACTTCTCTGGGTATCATTCTTTTTTTTTTTTTTATTTATTTTTTTTTTTTTTATTTTTTTTTTTTTTTTATTTTTTTAGTGAGGCAATTGGGGTTAAGTGACTTGCCCAGGGTCACACAGCTAGCAAGTGTCAAGTGTCTGAGGCCGGACCTGAACTCAGGTACTCCTGACTTCAGGGCTAGTGCTCTATCCACTGCACCACCTAGCTGCCCCTGGGTATCATTCTTTATAACAAAACATTAATTCTAACAATGCGCACTTTTCCTAACATAGTAGCTATGAAATAACCCATAAAATGCAGTGCACAAAATAAAATTGCTAACGGCAAAACATTTTTGCACTAGTTAATTACCTAGAATTCTGTGACTTTTTGTGCTGACATCTCCAGCAAAACAAAACAAAGCAAAACTTTGATTTTAGATAATATTCACTTTTTATAGTACATGAAATCTACAGTACCATAAATACTGTACAGCAAATAAAATTCTTAAAACAAACTTTTTTTTTAACCTGAATCTTCCCTTCCGCTGTGTCAGACAGATAGCAATTTGAGGGCATTGTACTGTATGCTATACTGCTATAAACCTCCATACCTTTGCTGCCCTCTGAAAACCAAGGGAGAGGTTGTTGGGACATCAGTCATTGCTGAGGCTGGCAAGGTCTCAGCATCACCTTAGAGCTCGAAGGACTTGCACTATGCTTTGGGGACATAATTGCAACACAAAACTTGAGTTTTAAAGGCAAACAATGAAAATGAGCAATGAGTGCACAAGGAGCAGTTGGGTGAACCAGACCAATGAAGCACCTAATAGAATACGAGCTGGTCCCCAAACTTGCATGCATTGCACCTCTCATTTTTTTTTCTCTATTGCACAAAGTGAAAATTAGGTTACTTATAAAATCACACAAATGCTTGAAGTAGTACAAGTTAAATGCACAAATGTTGAGGATTGATTCTACAGGATAAATTAGGGACAATCTCAGAGGGAAGATGGTACTTTAAAACTCTATCATTCTTTTACTTGCCCCTCAAAAGACAGCCTGTCAACCATCCTCCCAATTGATTGCAACATCCTTTTGTCTTTGGTTTCATTTGCAACAAAATATCAAAATCAAGAACATTCCTCTAAGTGCTATATCCACCCATTCATCATCAGAGATCTCACATTAGACTACAAACAGTTAATATTTGTAGAAGATCTGAAAACTGCATAATTTTTGGCATTGCCACTTCACCATCTCAGGAGTATTCTTTTGTTGGGGGGGCAGGGCAATGAGGGTTAAGTGACTTGCCCAGGGTCACACAGCTAGTAAGTGTCAAGTATCTGAGGCCAGATTTTAACTCAGGTACTCCTGAATCCAGGGCCGGTGCTTTATTCACTGCACCACCTAGCTGCCCCTTCAGGAGTATTCTAAGGGTGGTAGAAAGAAGAATTTATTATTTTTCTTAGAATCTATTTGCCAGAGAGTCTTAACCTGTGTCCCAGGAACTTATTTAAAAAATTTTTGGTAACCATGATTCAATGTAATTGGCTTCCTTTGTAATCCTGTATTTTTATGAATTTAAAAATATTCTGAGAAGGGTTTCATAAGCTTCACTAGATTTTCATTGAAGTCCATGACACAAAAAAAGGTGAAGAATCCCTAATTTAAATATGCCATTATTCAAAACTACAGTGGCAGTTTTCTGCTGGTTCCTTCAAGAAGATTTCATATACATAAAATAAATAATATTTATTTGGGGAAGCTTCATGAAGCTTCATTGCTAATAGGTGATTTTTCCCTCCTGAAATTTCTACATCTGTTAAAGTGGTTTTCTTCTCTTCTCCCTTCCCTGCATTAGGTTTTTAGTAAAGGAATACAGTAGAATATTGTAAAGATACAGGTAAAATTGAGTAAACCAAGTTGATTTATGGAATGTAATTTTAAAATTATATTCAATATTATGCACAGAATTTTTACTTAGCTAGAGCTTTGGTACATAAAGTATAAGGCCAGATATTATATAACATCCTTTAGGTCACTTACCTAGGCAACAATAAAGCCAAAAATAATATTTGCTTCTCTTAACCCACTGGTTACTCACCTAAAATGAAATTAATCATTATAATTCTTAAATATCATTTTGCAAATGATGAGTTGTTAATGGCCTACGAAGTCACTAAGGTAGCTTTTTGCCCATTGTGAAACATATTGAAAGAAGACTCAATCAGATTTAAAGGAGACTGAAGACAGAATTAGCAACTGAGAGAAGACTTGGGATGGCAAGAATTGAGTGATATTATGTTTAATAGAAATTGGTGCCTAAAATATTTAAATCAGTCAATAATATTGTAAAAGAAGCTTTACTATGTAGGAAATTTAGTGTGCACTATTCTAGATTTTAATTTCTGTTTTTGACAATAAAATAGGAATTTTCCTTGAATAGCATTTGGACTAAAGAGAAACTATTGTGCGCACTGCTGGTGATGTAGCAGTAATTAACAAGTCCTGTTTCTTGATTGCTAATGGCATAAAAAAAATTTGGAGAGATTAATTTCAAGGCCCATTAGAACAGAGGAAAACTGATATTTGAAGTAAATTAAAATGGGGGGAAATTAGCAAAACATTTTATTTAAGTTGGTATTTAGAACTGAAAATTATCTGTCGAACCTTTTAAGTTGTGGAGAGGATGCCTATAATAGAACCTGCCCTGTACTAGGCCCTTTACTAGCCCCTGGGGGTGTAAAGGCAAAAATAAAACAGTCCTTGTTTTAAAAGAGCTCACCTTCTATCAATAGCATATATACATATCAGTAAATACTTAATATAGGCCCTGTAAATACAAGATAATTTGGTGGGGAAGGGGATCAAGTAAAGCCTTGTTAATGAGGTGGTGCTTAAACTGAGTCTTGAAAGAAACTAGAGATTTTAAGAGAGTATATTCTGGGCAATGGGGGACAGCCTATACAAATTAAAGGAATAGAAATGGAATGTCCAGTACGGAGTCAGCAGGAATAATTTGTAAAAAGATTGAAAATGTCAGAAGGGGCCAGGTTGTGGACAACTTTAGATCCCAAAAGGAGCTTAGATTTGGTCCTGGAGGGAATACGGAGCCACTGAAGTTTGTTAAATCAAGAATGGTGAAATCATCAGTCCTGCACATTAGAAAAATCACCTTGGTGGCTGTGTGAAGGATGAATTAGAGCTAGGGAAACTAAACAGGAGGCTTGAAGTAGTACAGGTGAAAGCTGATGAGGATTTGAACCAGGCTTTTGGCAAGATAGGAACCAGTGTGTCTTCAGCTTCGGAAGTAAGAGATGGCATTTCCAAATCTTACTTTTGGCTGCTTTAAGAAAGGTAATCTTGTTGGTAGCCCCTACAGAAAAGTCTGAAGTGGATCTTTAAATGAACAAATGAAAAAGAATTTGTGAAGAATAATAATTTACTATGTACCAAGCACTACACTAAGAACTGGAAATACAAATACAAAAGAGACAAATCTGTGCCACCACAGAGCTTACTTTATAAGAAAAGAGGCAAGGCGTATGGGGAACGATGACCAGGAAGGGGTAAAGTCATGGGAATGCTGAGTGGGGCCATAGGGCAATCAATCACTTGTTGATGCCATTTTCAGATGACCTGACCATCTCTGTAGCTGTCACCCTGTATCTCTTTTCAGTTAGTCTTGGGGGGGGGGGCGGGGGGAGGGACAAGAAGCCGTGGGTTTGAAGTTTTCAGGGACTGAGACTTGAATCAGGGAAAAGGTCTCAGCACTTATTAGCAGAAAAAGATGACTGAGGCAGTGTCAGTAATTACCAAATGAGATACCCATTTTCCCTGTTTATACAAAATTTTAATGAAACATTATTTAATGTTTTATGTTTTAATGAACCATATATATTGCAGAAACAAATTTAATTCTTATGCATCCTTGATCGGAAACCTTCCTGATACTTTAAATATTAATAAATATTATTAATTATAATATATGATCATATTAATAAACATGGTAATTTTAAGAAATGAACTGATAGTATTAATAAATATTAATTTGTTTTATTGTGATATTAATTAATATTAAAATAATATTGTTTTAATGAAATGTATATGTTGCATGCACAAGTTTAATTCTTAAGCATCCTTTATCATAAATCTTTTCCTGATACTTTAAGCATTTGGACCTTATTTAGCCTTTTGCTAAGGGGTAACCCTCTTATGCACTTATCATGAAGAGGCTTCAAAAGTGTAAAGAATTTGGAATCAGGAGACTGATTGATTCACATGCTGCCTTGAACACTTGCTTGATGTCACTTATTAAAGAACTTTCTACTCTTCAGGAAAACTTCATTCAAATCCTGCCTCCTATTAATAATATTATTATTATTAGCTAAAGCAAAGCTTCTTAAACTGTGGGTTGCAACCCCATATTGTATCATATAACTGAATGTGGGGGGTCATGAAAATTTTGGCAAAAGTAAAAGGTTATATATACCTATTTTACATACCTATATGCCCGGGGTCCCATAAAAATTTGGGGGGGGAAAGGGATCATAAGTGGGAAAAGTTTAAGAAGCCCTGAGCTAAATGACCATGGACATAATTCTCTTTACCCCTCTGGATCTCTATTTCTTCATCTATAAAATGGTAATAGTAATTATTTCATTACTAACTTCACAGAATAGTTGGAAGAAAGGATTTCGTAAGCCTTCAAATACTATAGAAGTATGAGATACTATTTGGTTTTTTAATCCCCTTCTAGATCCTAAGTATGCTCTGTATGCTATAGATACTTGATGAACATTTATTTCATTGAATTACCACAAGTTTGGTGCTTAATTAAGAGGCCACAGAAGAATGTAAGACAAGGTTCCTGCCTAGTTGGAGGGATTTATTTTTGTATGAAACAAATATCATAAGGTCATACACAGTGATTAAATGACAATTAGTCTACTAAGTTACTAATTTTATTTATAATAACTTAAATTTTTCTATCAATATTTTATCTTTATAGGTACAAGAAAATTCCCCAGGCCATAGAGCTGGACTAGAGCCCTTCTTTGATTTTATTGTTTCTATCAATGGTTCAAGATTAGTAAGTTCAATTTTTTACTTTTCTAATTACATTTTGTAGTCTTTTGAAAGTGAGAGTTTTAAGGCTCATTTGGTATTTGTACTTAGAGGTTTTTAAAATGTGCTCTTGAGTGCTTTTGGGTTTTGCAAGTCTCTTTTTGGCAGGTAATGTGGCTGTCCTCTTAGACCATATTCTCAAATAACTTGTCATTTTCCCTGAACTCTTGATTTATTGGTGCATAAGTTATTTAATTAGAAGCAAATAAGAAAAATTGTTCAAAAAGAATATAATTAAAATCACTTGTGAAATGCTTTTCATTTACATACCAATTGGAATTCCAATTTTAAGACTGTTGTATAATCCTGTCAAGGTTAGTTCTTGTACCTGTTGGTCCTCAACTTGTTTATTTTTAAAGGACCTTTTTTGTTTCTTGTCTGTTAGATTCCTTCCCACAGTGTTCATTACTCAGGTAAAATACTTTAATTTTTTTTCTTTTTCTTTCTTCCCATCCCTATTATCATTGATTAAACAAAGGAAGAAGCCCAGATGCAGTTAGCTTTTGAAAAATAAATTTCTACCTCTATTTTCTAAAAATCCATTATTTTAAAAGGTATTTTTCTAGTTTAAATAGTAACAGGACTATTCATTGACCTTCTAGGTTCCTTTTTGCTTTTATCTCTAAAGTCTTCTCCTACCCCATTCCCCAGCAAGCTAACCTCCAGATTACATTGTTTAATGGCATAAGTCACAGTCTAGTTAATAAAAATGTTAAATCTGCGGTGGAAGCTTACTTGAAAACATGAATGGTGCTCCATTTTATTTAGTTGTTTGCATTTTGTTACTAATGATAGGGGAGAAGTAAAATAGTAAGACTTTGTTATTGGTTTTTCTTTACTTTCCTGCTTTTTATAAACTAATATATAAATATTTTTATTCCTTTGTTGTCTTTTCTGTATCTTGATTCTTGAAGTGTTTTTTGTGGTCCCATATAGTAAATAATCTAAGAAAATTAGGCAACAATTTTGAGTTTTATAAAGAAAAACTCTCTCTCTTTATTTGCAGAATAAAGACAATGATACTCTCAAAGATCTACTAAAAGCCAATGTTGAAAAGCCTGTAAAAATGCTTGTCTACAGTAGCAAAACACTGGAACTAAGAGAAACATCAGTCACACCCAGTAACATGTGGGGTGGGCAGGGTTTGCTCGGAGTGAGCATTCGTTTCTGCAGCTTTGATGGGGCCAATGAAAATGTCTGGCACGTTTTGGTAGGTATTGTTTGTGAACTATCACAGCTGAGCTATATTTTGTACAAATGGTTTAGAGGAAGACATAATAAAACTAGCTTCTATAGAAATATGCACAATATTTTCTAAAATTTATGGAAATTATGAAAAGTTTATATAATTTTAAAGCTGTTCTGATAAAACTGGATTGTTGTATTCAGAAGGTTGTTTTTACTGTTTCTCATTTTGTCAGAAGACCTATGAATTTTAAAGTTTGGGGGATTATGAAATTTAAATATCATTTGTATTGTTTTATTTTGTTCATACTAGGAAGTGGAGTCAAATTCTCCTGCAGCGTTGGCAGGTCTTAGACCTTATAGTGATTATATCATTGGAGCTGATACTGTTATGAATGAGGTAATATAACATGTCACTTGACTTTTGTTACGAACAGTAAAAGTCAGTATGATGTTTTCCTGCTGACATTTGACTTCAGAATTATAGTACTACCTACCTGGCATCCAGAAACTAAAGTGTGGATACTCCTCAAGAAGCCAGGGCCATCTCCACACCACAGTAGAGTATTGGAGTATAATTTAGTAGAGGATTCTTTTAATAACTGAGTATAAAGGAGGATTGTTGTGGAACTTGGCAGTGGAAAAAGAATACCACTAAGGAGGCTGATTCTGGGGCTTCTGCTTGGAGTGATATTTCTGAACTCTAACCAAACGCTGAACAGAAAAGTTCTTTACCAGATCTGGGGAAAGCAGAAATAAAGAAGTTAAGGTAGAGTTGGGAATTAGGGTGGCAGCATGTGATAAAGAGGGGCGATCTAGGCATAGAATTTGGGGGAAAGGAGAATTGAATAAGCCACAAGGCAAGGGATGGGGGGAGTAAAAGTGTGCTACGTTGCAATGACACCTTCTACAAACCACTTACCTTCGCCTTTTCCAAACATACAATTATCCCTCTCTAAAGTCATGCCTAAATATTTGTTATAAAACCCAACTTCTCTAAATTTTGGAGGTAAAGTTTCTTAAGCCACAGAGGTGTCAAGTATTGTCCTTGTATATAATTATCCAAAGGAACACTGGCCTATGATTGGTTGCATACCACAGTGTACCCACCCTTTTCCTAGGAAATAACTGGCAAATTGGAAATAGTTGATGTCTATGTGCTACACTATCGTGATATAAACGCAGATGTCTCCTGTACATTCTTTTTCAGTCTGAAGATCTGTTCAGCCTTATTGAAACACATGAAGCAAAACCATTAAAACTTTATGTATACAACACAGACACTGATAATTGCCGAGAAGTGATTATTACACCAAATTCTGCATGGGGTGGAGAAGGCAGGTACGGTCAATGGACACCAAAAATTATGGCTATATAAACTTTTAACAAATGACTTCTTTATGGAGAGACTCTTCTATTTCTTGTGTGAAAGCTAGAAAGGAAGAAGGAGCATACGCAGTTTTGCCCAAATTAGAAATCTGTAAAAAAAGTAATATTTGTATGTTACTTCTAGGGACTGGGGCTGCTTTAATTATGGAAGACTATACAGTGAATTTAAACCTTTCTTTTCATTCCAAACCATTGGGTAATAGGCTATGATTATAGTTTAGTGCATGGGTTAGCAGCATTTCAAAAGCAAGGTCCATACCCTTGTTCTGACATGCCTAGGAAAGAAGTGGCAAAGAGTGGGCCCAAGGCATCCTGACTTGCATGGGCAATATGGTAGAACCAGAGCGAGCCCTATAAGCCTGGATGGTAAAAACTCTTCTCCCAGTCTCCTTCCCCCCAACAAAGGTATTTTTTAATGCTTCCTGAAATTCAGCCAATCAGAATTCCAGCTAGTTTCCTTTTAATTAACAAGAAGCCTTTAAAATGCATATACTTCTGGGGCAGCTAGGTGGCATAGTGGATAGAGCACCGGCCCTGGAGTCAGGAGTACCTGAGTTCAAATCCGGCCTCAGACACATAACACTTACTAGCTGTGTGACCCTGGGCAAGTCACTTAACCCCAGTTGCCTCACTTTAAAAAAAAAAATGCATATGCTTCTGGGAAGGCTGTTAGTTACTAATACTTTAGTGCAAATTAAGTTAATTAGATTGTTTGGGGGAAGTTTAATTTTGAAGTAGGTGGTGCCTAGGTGGGAAGACTTAGATGTAGTACATTCCTAAGTTGTTGGGGAGAAGTTTTGAGCTGCCAGAAGGTAGCATTAAGGGTATTGGGTATCTAGGGATCAGGAAGAACAGGTGTCAAAAAGTGGGAGGGTTCTGAGGAGGAAAACCACAAATTTTGTAATTTACATTAAAGTACATCTCCCCTCCAAAAGAGCAATGGGCATTGACTCTTCTCCTTAAAATGTGGTAGCCCAAGAGGTAAGTCCCATCTGCTCATTATCCTTTAGAGCAGTGCTTCTTAAACTTTTTCCACTCATGACCTTATTGCCTGAGAAATTTTTATGCAACCTGGGCATATAGGTATATAAAATAGGTATACAGATCAAACATTTACTGCCAGATGTTTTGCACTCCCCCCCCCCCACACACACACACACATTGTTACATGAATGAGGTTGAGACCCACAGTTTAAGAAACTTTGCTTTAGAGAGTCTTGGGTAATGCTAGGTGGCTAGCTGAGAGGAGGCTTAGTGGAGCATTGGAGAAAAGGGCAACCATTGACTTAAGTTTCTAGGATATGCTAGACCTCCTACTTACTGGGGGCATCTAGGTTTTGAAATAGAGCCTACTCTGTAGTGAAGAAGACTTTCTGTTATGCTTCCCCACCCCCCCTTCCCAATACTACCTTATTCTAAGAAATTTATTCCCCCTTTCTCCATTCCTGCTTGCTGAGTTAATTAGGGATGAAAAAGACAGGAGCTTAAGGGAAGCTTTGTAGAAATGGGCCTGTGTTAGAGGCAAGGAACTATGCATGAACACAGCTTAGGAGGAAAACTTTGGAAGATACTAAATATTAACATGGCCTGTTGCTAGATTTTGTACAGATTTGGTCATTGACTCCAGGAAATTAGGGCCTCGGTGAGTAGTGGCTCTCAAAGTGGTCCTGGGAAGACTCAAGACACAATCAAGAAGGGTGTCATAGTGGCAGTAGCCATCCCTCTACACTGGAAATTAGTCCACGTCCCAGTGCAGACTGCTATGCTTACCTCTGGTTTAGTGAAAATTTCTAGTTATTCTTTCCCCTGAAGAGAAAGGAAGAAGAAGGGAATGCACATTTATATAGAACCTGCTGTGGACCAGGTACCATACCAAGTGCTTTGCAGATATTATTTCATTTGCTTCTCACAACAACCCTGTTGCAACATGATGATGCTATTATTATCCATTTCACAGTTGAGGAAACTGAGGTACACAGGAATTAAGTGACTTGTCCATGATTACTTAACTAGTAAGTATCTGAGGCCAGATTTGAATTCAGGTCTTCCTGACTTTAGGCCCAACACTCTACCCACTGCACCACTTTGAGATTTTATGCAAGAGAATTGGTTTGAATTGAACATAATGCTTATTAAGGAATTAGATTATATGATAGAATCCTTTCCTTCTTTAATTTTTTCTTCTACATTAGATTGCTCATAGACATAAATACTTGTTGCCTGATATAGGTACATCAAATTTAGAGTTGGAAGGGACCTTAGAAATCACAAATGTGCATCCTGAAGCTCAAAAAGATTAAGGGTCTTCTCTTGCCCATTGTCTAGCAATAGTAAGTAGCAGGGCTGAGCTTTGAATGCCCTCTGACTTTAACTCCAGGGATCTTTCCAGTACATTAGTCTACTTCTAGGGCTGTTGATACATTAAAGTGAAATTTCATGTAACCTAATACAGCCTCATGACACCTTCAGCATTGAAGCCAAAGTTATTTTTCAACAAATGTTAGCAGAAAGTGCCCATGATTAATGTTTCACAGTTACCGCACTCCCATTTCTTTCATTTTTAAAATGAGACAATCACCAGATAACAAGCATATTTACAGCCAAATTGTGACTGGTTTTTCAGTAGTACCTTTGAAAATGTCCTATTTCTAAAGCCTAGGATGTGGCATTGGATATGGCTATTTACATCGAATACCTACACGACCATTTGAAGAAGGGAAGAAAATTTCTCTTCCAGGACAGATGACTAGCACCCCTGTTACTCCCCTTAAAGACGGTTTTACAGAGGTAAGATACTTGCTTTACTGACTTAATTTACTCTTTGAAAAAAGAATTGTGTTGATGCCTTTGTTTTCATATCAGTCATTCCTAGATATAACCCTCCTGGTCTCTTCCCCACCTCCTTTCTCCTGCTCCATTGAAACTTCCCTTGTAATAATGGAAACATTTAGCCAAACCAACCGATATAGTGATGACATATAGCAGCATCAATTCTCTACCTTCATAGCAATCCATCTCTCTACCAAGAAGAAGAAGATAGGTTTCATTATCTCTTTCCTGAGCCCTAGCTAATTATCATTTCTCTATATAATTCATCTTGCTTTTAGGGGGTTTTAAAAAACATTATTATAATCATTATGCATATTCTCTTTCTTTTATTGCTTTTCTTGGCAACAGTTCATACAAATATCCCTCTGTCTGACACAATAATATTACATTACATGAAATTATATATCGTGGATTGTTCAGCTATTCCCTAATTGGTGGGTGCCGAATTTGTTTCCAGTTTTTTATTACCACAAAAATCTGTGAATGTTTTGGTACATAAGAAATTTTTCTTTTTCTGTTTTTGACCTCCTTTGGTCTGTGTTCAGTGATGGGATAGCAGTTTAGTGAGTTTTCCCCCCAAAATTAATCCTTACCCTGGAATAAAAGTCTTGAATTGAACATGAAAATTAAATAATCCAGTTTAAACCAAAAAAGAGAGAGAGAGCATTATGCCATTTCTTGTCTCTACTGACATTTTTTGTTACACATTCTGACTATACTTCTCATTACTTCCATGCTGTCTAAAACTATTAGATTCAATTCAGGTACATTGTCAGTCCCCCTAAGATCAGATCTTCTATTCCCAAATGCTTTCAGTCCTTTAGGCAGAATGTAGGCAGTGCATTTATGTACCCTGGACGGAGTTTGAAAAGTTTTTCCCCTGTAGGCTGCTGTCATTGAGGCTTCTCTATAACACAGGTTCATTGTCAGGGCTTTTTCTATCTTGCCCCATGTGCCAAACTAACCTCATTTAAAGGACTAATAATGAAAAAGAATCAGGGAAAATATTGTCATCGTAGTATACCTGGATCTTGACAACATATTTGATAGTCTTTCATGATATCTTTGAAGACAAGATGGGGATCTTTGGGCTTGACGATGATATATATAATTTGGTAGATCAGTAGTTTGTTGATCAATAGTACCCAGTGAGTGTTTATTGTTTAAGGAACCATTGTGATCTTGGAGAGTTAGCCTTGGTGGCTTGCTGAAGGCTCTATCCTAAATATTTTTTGACGTTTTTGTCCATCAGATGAAGACATAGATGGTCAATTTATCAAATCTAAGGGTGATAGCAAGCTGGAAAGAATAGCTAGTATGCATTGTGTGACATCAGACTCCAGTATGATGAATTTTAATAGGGATAAATCTAAAGGCCTAGTATAGGGTTTTTTTAAAATCAGCTCTGGGGCAGCTAGGTGGCACAGTGGATTCAGGAGTACTTGAGTTCAAATCTGGCCTCAGACACTTGACACTTACTAGCTGTGTGACCCTGGGCAAGTCACTTATCCCCCAATGCCTGCCAAAAAAAAAAAATCAGCTCTACAGTTGCATGATGGTAGAGGTGTACCATAAGAGCAGTTCATTTGAAAAAAGTATCTTTGCTAACTACAGTTTCGGTGTGAGTGAACAATTGTGATGTGAGATATACCCCCCTGCCCCAAATCATGTGAACTTAGGTTTCAGCAATAGAATAAGAACATCTAGAATAAAACAGGTGTTGAGAAAATTGGCTTATTAGATCCTGGTTGAGGGCAAGAGGATAGCCAGGATAGTGTGGGGATTCAAAACCATGTCATATAAAGAAGTATTGGGGCAGCTAGGTAGCGTAGTGGATAAAGCACTGGCCCTGGATTCAGGAGGACTTGAGTTCAAATCCAGCCTCAGATACTTGATACTTACTAGCTGTGTGACCCTGGGCAAGTCACAACCCTCATTGCCCTGCCCCCCCCCAAAAAAAAAGAGGTATTGAAGGAACTGATGCTTACTTGGGGAGTAGAGATTGGGGTATTACATATGAAAAAGTGCTAAAATTGATTGCTTCTGTGGGCTACTAAAGGGCAGAACTAGGACCTCTGGGAAGAAGTCACAAGAGGGGTAGGTTTCAGCTTCTACAGAAAAGGACTTGATTGCCACCTCGGGAAGGAGGGGGGGAGACAGGGAAGGAGGGATAGAGATTGGAACAGAAAAATATAAATAAAAGTGTTTAACCTTAAAAAAAAAAAAAGAAGGTGGGGGAGGGGTGTACTGGGAAGGGTACAGGATGTATATATGTCTCTATATACACACACATAAATATATATGTTGTGCATATATGAGTTATTTAGGTCTTATTTATATAATAATTATATTTAAACAAATTTGTCATATGTATACATTATTTATAAACAGTTATTTACCTGTATATGTACTAGAACATATCTAGGTATATCTAAATATAACGATGTAGAAAATATACATTATATATGCCATAAAAATAAATAAACTGAACACTGAGAGGCAATAAGATTTGGGTCAAATACACCTGACAGTGTTACTAGCACAAAATTAAAGCACCCATCTTTCCTCTTTGTTAATAACTGGTAAACACAAACTAAAAGTCACGCTTATCAGTTATAATCACTATATTAGGCAGCTTTTGCTTAACTGGTTTCAAAGTTTGGTTGTTTGCTGTGTCTGTCCAAATGAAATGTATCATGGTTTAAAAAAAATGAAGTGCTTCATGAGCTTTCCATCACTGGCTAGCTCCCCACCATCAGAGCTGTTCATACAGAGACTAGTCTATGTTTGCAAAAGGGATTCCTGCCTGGATTTAGGGGGTTGAGCTAGCTGATCTATTCAGCTCCTTTCACTTCTGATTTTTATGATTTTAGGTCCTGAGTACCAAGCAGGGATGAATTTATAACAAGCTAGAATGTTTAAAGAGAACTAAATATCTTAGGAAGGTAGAATACCCAAACTAAATGTATAAGTTGACTGGGAGAAAGGAAAGTTGTAATGAGCTGGGACATAGTTACAGTGTTGTATCTGACCATAGTGGTGGAATGTCTAGAGTGACTGAAAGTTACCTCAAGATGGAGCTTAGTTAAAGAGAATTTGGGCGTTGAAAGAAGGATATATGTAAAAGGAAGGGCTGCTGTGACTGTTTTGAACGAGGGCTGTCAACAGCTAAATATGGGATGCCCAAGTGAGGTCACCTTTGAAGGTGTCTAGGGATGGTAGTCAGGGTCACTGCCTCTGGTGTGAGTCAAAGGGTACATGCGAGCCAGAGTATATGTGAGTGAAATGTTTTGTTCTCGTTTATTTTGTGTTCCGAATGTTTTGTTTGAATAACACCTAAGGAATTTTTATCTTGATTTTTGGGAAGGTCCAGTTGTCATCAGTGAATCCTTCACCTGTGTCACCACCTGGAACTACAGGCATTGAACAGGGTCTGTCAGGACTTTCTATTAGCTCAACCCCTTCAACTGTCAGCAGTGTTCTCAGTACAGGTAAATAAACAAAAGAAATTTGTTCTTTGAAATTTGTTTTTCTCATGGCCTGTTTCCAAGGGAGCTTGTCACCTTATTTCCCTCTCTGGTCCACAAGGCAAATACCTAACTCTATTTCTGTTCCAACATTTAACAACAAACAAGGTGTTTAAAGTGTCATATACCAATCATTGGATTTAAGACTATAAACTCTATAGGGTAAGAAATCAACAATCTGTTAACCACAAAGAGGAACTTCCCCAGGCCCTGATGATGTATAGCATATTCTCCCTTCATGATGGTGGTCAACATCTTTGACAACCTAACTTGATCTTGATGATCAAAACACCATTAATCTCTGTAGCTATATTGTCCAAGGAATCTTTTACTATCCTAACATATACATCAGCTCAGATACCTTGTTAAAAGAAAGCCTATAGTTGTGGATCACAGGATCAACACCATGGCACATTAGTCACTTTTTATAAACCATTTTAACTCCATCCCCCCAAAAAAAAAAATTGTACAGCCGGTGTACAGTAATCATAGATAAATACCTCAGTGCAAGAAGACAAAATCATGACAATGTAATGATTAGTTATCAGAACCCTAATATTTAGAGCCCTCTTCCCCCACTGGCCCTTACATGCTGTAGCAAGAGCACAAGCTAACTTACAAGTCTGTGCAGGGGCTCTTCTTGGGATTCTCCCCACTGCTACAGAGACTACCAGAAACCCATCCCTTAAGTAACATATACACTGACTCTGCCAGGCTATTTGTAGCTGAAGCACAGTGGGGCTGAAAGGTACTTTCTTTTGATTATGGCCTGGCCATTGGATTAGGCACTCCTAAAGCTGCAGAGACTCTGCTTAGAACACCTTCATTCCCAATACTACAAAAAATGGAAGACACTTAGTCATCTCAGCTATGAAAAAGAAGAGAGCCAAGGGAGAAAATAGGGTGAGATACCAGTATGAGCAGCTGCTCCAGGCCTGAAGTAAAGGAGACTAAAACCCAACTAGGGTTACCCTCCCCTCTGGAGGTTATCCAGGATAGGGGCTCAGGCTCAGTTCACAAGAGGAGGCCAAGGCATCCTTTTAGTCTGGCCTTAGAGGGTTAGATGCATTGGCCTCCAACATCCCTTCCAGTGTTTCATCAGCAAAGCAGGAAGGACCTGAAAGTAAGTGACAGAAGAATACAAAAAGAAAGCAAAAGCACCAAAGATTTCAAGGGAAAACCTTCAATAAAAGCCGATGGAGGAGGCGGCTAGGTGGTGCAGTGGATTAAGCACCGGCCCTGGATTCAGAAGTACCTGAGTTCAAATCCGGCCTCAGACACTTGACACTTACTAGCTGTGTGACCCTGGGCAAGTCACTTAACCCCCATTGCCCCGCAAAAAAAAAAAAAAAAAAAGCCGATGGAGATGTAGCAAAAGAGAAGATCATAAAACCAGAAGAGGAGAATGTCAGACTCTTAACACATATTATAAGACAATAACAAGAAATTCTAGAGTGGTTAAAAAATAGAAAGAAAAGAAGAAATTAGGAATAGGAATAAATATAGGTCAGTTCTCAATACGGAATTTTAAAATTTTAAATTCAATTTAGAGATTAGGAAAAATTGATGCAACAATGTTAAAATATATTCTATGCAAGCCAGAATGACTGACCTTGAAGACAGGATGTACAGAGACTACTTAAGAAACATAGGTTATCAGGAAAACCAGAATACCCTAATGCCAAAAATGCTCATATTGGAAGATTGCCCAGAACTACATACAGAACAGAGAGCCAACAATTATTTGGAAGAATCTACAAATTTCCTCCGAAAACAAAACACCCGGATTCATGCTTCAAACTCCAAGCTACACAGTGGTCAAATTGAGTCATTTCTATCACACACAACAAATTTTGCAAGCGGCCAGTAAGAAAGACTTTCAAACACAAAGAATAGGAAATTAAAATAATATAAAATTAGTCTTTAGCTCTCATAGTTTGCAGAGGGGAATGGAATAGTATATTCCTGGAAAGCCAAGGAGCTCCAGCTGCATCCCAAAATGCAATGCCCTGCAGATCTTAGCCTAATCATCAGTTTTTTCAAAAGAGAAGTCTTTCTCAACAAAAAAGAGGCATTTCTGAAAAAAAAATACAGACCGGAGAAGACAATCTGTAAAACTATGTTTTGCTCCATTGAATCAAGTGCTTTTTTCTCATCAACAAACACAGAAATCTTGTAGTCTTGTATTTTTTTTGTTCATCTTTTTTTGGTCATTTATAATGTTTTTCTTTGTGCAAGAATGTTGTGTGTTGCAGAATGAATTGAACAAATACAGTCTCTTAAAACCAAATTTTAAGACAGCCATTCCTGAAGTGTGGCCCACAGGTCTCTAGAGGTCCCCAAAATCTTTTCAGAAGTTCAAAACCACGTTTATAGTAATACTAAGACATTCTTTGCCTATTAAAATATTCTTCCCTTTTCTAACTACATATCTATGAGAGGCTGGTTTTTCTTCATATTATACTTCAATCTAAACAACATTGAACATGGAAGCAGATATGGGAATACAATTGTCTTCTGTTAAGCCAGACATTAAAGAGATTTGCTTAAATATACATTTTTTGTTTTAGAAAATAGTTACTTTTCATAAAACCTGTCATTTGTTAACATGCATTGGGTTTATTGTTATTTTTAAGTGGATTAATAAAAATGATCAATTTTAATTTCTGAGATGGTGACATAATAGATGGAACACATGTAAACAATATTGACATGGTTTGCCATTCCTTCTCCAGCAGCTCATTTTACAATTGAAGAAATTGAGGCAAACAGGATTAAATGATTTGCCTGGAGTTACACAGCTAGGAAGTATCTGAGGCCGAATTTGAGCTCAGGAAGGATTAGTTTTCCTGACTTCAGGCCTGGCACTCTACTATGCCAACTGGCTACCCTTTAACAATCAGATTAGATGATGTTATATCAAGGACTCTAAAACTTTAACACTAGTGCAGCTATTTGTTTTAATTTTTTAAAAGAGTCAAACAAACTTTGCCTTTTTTGATACCATATTGATAGTTTATTTTCCCAAAAAATATTTGCAGATCAATACATTTGTTACTTTATATCATTCCTGAGTATGTACAGGTACACAGCCTATTATCCAATACCTTCCTGTTTTGGAGGCAGATTCTGACTCACAAAACTATGCCTTGAAAAAAACCTAAGAAGCATAAAGTATTATAGTACATTGATTTTATTAGTTGAACAAATTTATTTGAAATAAAAATGTGTCCTTGGTGTATTTTAGGTGTACCAACAGTACCATTATTGCCACCAAAAGTTAACCAGTCCATTAGTTCAATGCCACCAGTTAATCCAGCAGCTACGTTACCAGGTAATTTTAAAAGCACAGTATACTTTTTGACACAGAATAATAGTAACTGATATTTTATAACAGTGCAGGGTATTTTTTATTTTCATGTCTTTTGATCTTACTTTATCCCTAAGTCTTGGGGTAGAAACAGAACTGTTATTAACCTGTTTTACAGTTGAAGTTATAGGTGCAAAAAGATTAGATTACATGGCTAGTTAGCAAATTAAGGATTGGAAACTGGGTTCTTTCCATTAAACCATTCAATATGAGCCAATAAAGAAAAAGGATAAAGAATACTTATCGTTAAGAATGAGTATTCTTTTTTCTTTTTTTCATGAATTTAAGCAGATTTTTACCAAAAAGCAAAACAAAAACAAGACCCTAAGGAGCATCAGACTTACTCATGACACTTCAAATTATCCATTAATTTGGGTAATGTGTGGTGGATATCCACTCCAAAATCATTATTTATTTACATATTTTTATATGTTTGTAATCCATGTATATAGCTTAGTTCTATTACAGATCCATGGTAATCCTTGTTACAGATTTCAGTTCTGAGTGTTCTGATCCTTTAAAATGTCATATAATGTCACCATCTACCAAGAGTCCACATTCTTATTATTTTTATTATGCTAATCTGCTATAAAGTGCTTAAGCACTTTGCCACCCCTATTGTTGGACATTTGAGTTCTTCAAATTTCTCATTATTACAAAGTCCAGTCACATGCTGTACTGGTGAGGAGCCTTTTCTGTGTATCACTAAGCTAGTTTGTCTTCAGGAAACAGAAATATCTGTCATAGGGATCTTACTTAGTGTGGTAGATTCTGCCAGAGTTTCTTATGTTATTTTGACAGCAACTTTCAAGAACCCAGGGCCACTAATTGTGACTTCAGATGACTGACAGGGAAATCATGCTTTCCCCCTTCTAATAATTAGATAGCTGGTAGACTATAAATGTAGGGAGGTCACACATGGCCAGTATGTGGGTTAGATTTTGTTTGTGGGCTTTGTTTGTTTTTGTTGTTGTTTTACTTAACTTTAATGTTTTATTACAAGGGAGGGTTCTTATTTTGGATGGGGGCAGAATCATTGAGAATTGGCAATGATGTTTTTTAAAGGCATCCATAAAACTTTTTAAAACCTAGAATTACTCTCACAAGGCATGACTTTCATACACTTCTGTAGAGAACTTGTATTACGTTTTATTGTGACTTTTAGCTTGTTGCAGGTAAAATAACTTGGTTTTTTTTTTTCGGGGGGGGGGGCGGTGGTCTCCTTTCAGGTCTGGTGCCTTTGCCAGCAGGATTGCCCAACCTAACAAATCTCTCTAATCTCAATCTACCTGCACCACAGTTAATTCCGGGAGCTGGATTACCTGAAGTTATGCATCCTGGTATGTATTGAATCTGTTGATTCATTCTATTTTATTTTATTTTATTTATTTATTTTTGTGGGGCAATGAGGGTTAAGTGACTTGCCCAGGGTCACACAGCTAGTGTCAAGTGTCTGAGCCCAGATTTGAACTCAGGTCCTCCTGAATCCAGGGCCGGTACTTTATTCACTGAGCCACCTAGCTGCTCCCATTCATTTTAGAAAGACCTTTCCCCAAAAAAATTTCTTCAGCCAAGAGTCAAGATTGTCCATCTTAGTTTTTCCTTGAAGGCAAATCATTTCAACCTATTTCAGCTATACTGGAACAGGCAATCCAGTTTAGCAGTTGAACAGCTTTCCTCTGACATCAGTGCTTTGAGGAGGCCTCTCCTTTCACCCTTCCCCAACCCAAACATCAGAGAGAAAGAAGAGAGCATAGGGAAAATACCCCTCCCAGGGACTTTCTTGATCTGCAAGCAAGATATCCCACCTTTTTTCTTTATGCTTCTTCTACTTCAAACATTGCTACTAAATGCCTGTTTTAGACACAAGAAATGGAGGTATGATGTTTATGCCAGCGAATTACAATAAGGGGTTCCTGGCTAGCATAAAGGAAGTTAATTAACTACCTACATGAACTTTTTCTGCCAGTAAATAAATAATGGTTTCTTTTTAAAGTGTAGTTTAGATTCCAGCATTTAAGCTTACTTCAGATGTGGATAAGTGAGGGTAGCAAGTATATAACCCATGATCTATTTTCTTGTGCTGTTTAATCACAAAATGTGCCTTTCTTTTTAATTTAACATAAATTATCCTTAAATTTTACTTTCTGCTTATAGGATGATTCAGGAGAATTTACATGATATTAAATAAAATCTTTTTGTGCTTTTTAAAGATCAGTAACTTAAGTGATAGATTTGAGAATGTCTCTTTTCTCTTATGGCTGGTGTGTATTTCAGTTCTACTAGCCACTAGTTTTTTGCATGGTAAATAAAAGCATTTTTCATTTGTCAGAAGTTCTTAAATAAAAGAAAATGTTGTGTGCAGTAGAATTACTTGTTATCATAAATTTACTTATTAAATTCTGCTTACAGATTATTTCTATTATTAAACCTACCATCTAAATTAGTAACGGTTTAAAAGTTTGCAAGAATTTAGTAACTGATCTGGGTTTCAGTTTCCTTATCTTTAAAATGGAAAAAAGGAAGTAAGTCAATTAAGGTCTTTTCCAGCTCAAAAGCCCATACTCTTATGAGACTTCTGCTTATTTGGAATGAAAACTCTGGTAGAATCTCAGTACTTTGCTTAAAAATGTAAATACTGAAAATATTCACCATCATTAACGTCATTGCATTTTTGAGAACCATGGACTTGTAACTCATTCAGATGGGCACATTTCTGCACTTCTTCATTTTATTGTCTTATCTCAAACAGTAACCAAATTACCAGAGTTTCAAACTGATTGTATCATTTTGGTTATATGTTGGTGAAGCTTAAAAAATTATGACTCTGCCCTTTTTGTACTTCAGTTATGATGTTTTAAAATCTAGTTATATTGCTTAAAGGTGTTTAAGACATTTTGAGTTTTTAGCCTTATTCTAATTAGCATTGTGCCAAGTCGTATTCTCTACACAGAATCCCTGAGCAATGGAAAATGGCTCCTGTAGACTGGGAGGTAAATTCTTGGCTGGGGGGGGGGGGGGGGGCCTGAATCCGTACCAGCCACAAGAGAAAGTGGAGTTTTTGGTTGCCAGGATGATAAAGAGAGACAGACTTTCCCTCTCAGGTCTGCCGCTGATGTTATTGAAGTTTCAAAACAACTGAAGGACTTTACTGAGCATCAGGTGGGAAAAACCAACCATCCCAAGGCCAGCCAGGCTGAGGTCACAGGGTTAGACCACCATGTAATTAGGGGGTTTTGGCCACAGCAGCAGACCAAGACCATCTGCCAAGGGGTAGAGCATTTGTGATCTTTATTGATGAAAGCAGAACCCACCTCCATGATGTCGTAGATCTTTGAAATATTGACATGTATTTTTAATACTGGGGCATAATGCTGGCAGCTTCTGTGACCTCTCCCATACATCAACATAACCCACCTCTCCTTCTCAACTAGGTGTTAACTTAAATCCCTCTGTTTGATTACTGTGTTTGAATCGCTGGCCAAGGTTTGAGTTTTTTATTTCCTCCTTCCTGTCCTATTGGCAAGGCACACATCCACACTTGAGGCAATGGGGAAAAGTCTTTGGCTTATTAGAAGAATGTGTTCTTAGGCATCATCAGTATGATCCATAGTGTTTGGCTAAAGACAAACAAGGGGCTGTTTTTGTGTTGGTTCCCTCTTTCCTTAATAATATGCAGATTTAAAAATCTGTTTGCTTGTTTTTTTACGTCAGGAAATTCAAAATAATTCTACTTTGTAGTTGATTATATATCTAATTAAGTCCCCATTCTGTGTCCTTGGGTTGGGTTCAGGAATTTACCTTTCCTCTTAGTTTAAAGTTATAATTAAAAGAAAAGTTGTTATCTCTCATACCATTATCCTTTAGGATACTTCCAGGATATCTGTGTGTTAACTTGGTACCTCCCCCCCCCCAAAAAAAAAAGTTATATCTCTGTCCTTGTGTAATTAGGGGGGTTTTAATCTCTGCCAAGAAGACAGCAAGTCTGGGTGGTTTTGATCCTCCTGCAAAAATTGCAAAATGGGGCAGCTAGGTGGCGCAGTGGATAAAGCACCTCCTGGATTCAGGAGGACCTGAGTTCAAATCTAGCCTCAGACATTTGACACTTACTAGCTGTGTGACCCTGGGCAAGTCACTTAACCCCAATTGCCTCACCAAAAACAAAACATTACAAAATGCAGATGGGTCTCATAAAACAATTAACATTTTTAATTGTCAGAGAGGTGTGGTGATTAACTGCACATGAATGCCAGATCATCTTTCTTAGTATAGCCAATCTTAATGTTCCTGCCCATACCCTACAACCTATCACTCCATACCTACCCCTTCTTTGTTGTGTGTCAGTAAAGAGGGTTCCCTCCTTCTCACTGGGGTGCCTGCCTTTTACCTAGGTTGCCAGTCTGACCCACTTTCAACAGTTATACACGTCACAGTTAACAGACCAATCTTGCTTGAAGTCTCATACCTCAGTCTAGCTTTATTAAATTTATTTGAGACTTGACCATAAGCTATCCGTTTGCTTTTTTCATTCCAGGTTTGCCACCTCTTCCTACCTTGCCTCCCTTAAACCTGTCTGGAATAACACCGCTGTCCATGCCATCAGAATTTCTCCCATCGTTCCCTTTGGTCCCAGAGGTTTCTTCTGCGACGCCTGAACTCCTGTCCTCCCTTCCTCCAGTAGGAAGCCTACCTTCTGATCCAGCTTCTACTGCAAGAGCAGAGCAAATCTCTGCACTTCCCTCAGATGCTCCCCCCACATCAAAGGCTGCAACTACTGTTGAAGACACAGCAAACAAACCCATCACAACCAATGAAAAGCCAGTTTCTACCGTAACAGATACAAGTGTTTCAGAGTCACCTTAACTTGAAACCATTCCTTGGGATTGGCTTGGTATATTTATTTAGCCACAGGAGCGTGTTTGGAAATGCAAACTATCATTAATTTCATACTAGTTTGTACTGTATCTGTAGGAGTCCTGTAAATAATTCTATGGGTAAAGATAAACAAGAAGATAGAGGCTTTCTATACTGCAAAGTTGGGGGTAGGGGGCAAGGGACACCAGAAAGTGCTTGTATTTTAAGGGTAACATAGGCTCCCACTGCCACCCTTGGAGAGGCTAGGACTGTAGCCTGCTGGGCCTTCTGCCAGCTCCTTCTGTAAGAAAATGGAACCTTTTATGCATAACCTTTACCTGCAATGTTTCTTGTACTTTGTAAACAGTTTGCAGGAATGCAAACCGTCTCACACATGGGGGAAAAAAAGAGGTTCTACTTTTGATCTTTGTGAGTCACATCTATTTTAACATTTGCAAAAGATCTTCCAACTAAAGATGTTTGTTAAAGTTACAGAACTTGCACTGTTAATTGAGCATATTTTTATTCAGCCTATACACAGATCTTTGTTTTGAGCTCGTAAAATTACTCCACATTTTGTAACTGCAGCTGTGTTGCTTGATGAGTCCGCTGTAAAATGGCATTTGAAAAGAGATGTTGCATAGTTTTAAACCAGAAGGTGGCACTTTGTGGCTACTTGTAAAATAATAGCTATACTGGGGAAACATAGATACAGCAGCAATAAATTACTGTAATTTTACTTTTCTTCCTGTGTGTTACATTCCAATACCAGACATTGCTATGTGTGCCTTTGAGGTGGTTCTACATCAAGGTAAAGGCCTCTCATCTTATTGAGCTTTTTGCCTATTCTTTGGGGTTATCTGGGTGGTTAGTAGCCAGAGGCTGAGTTCTTGAAAAATGTAAATTCTGTTTAATAGAATAATAAAAGAAAGCTCAGTGATGATCAGCCTAGTAATCTTGTGCTGAAGAAGCAAATGCCTCTCTCTCTCTCTCTCTCTGTCTCTTGATGTGTGGTATGCTTTGCTAAATGATTCAAATATATCTCAGGACAGAGCCTTTTCAGACAAAAAGCTTAAAAGAATTGCATCTTCTATCCATGGCAACTTACGGATTTGAAGCCAACTTCTGGCATTTATCACCTGGCATTGGGTTCATAGGATGTTTCAACCGTGGCTTAGGGTTGCTAATTCCATTTTCATGTAGAATTATTTCCTTTAGGCCAGAAGGCCTGTGTTTGGATGATACATTTAAAAAAGGGCATAAGAGAAAAGAAGTCTCCTGTACTTTTGGAACCTTTACCTTTCTTACAGGTCCATCACAGGTGGGGAAATGGCTTTCCTTCACTACAGGTCTTCATGTAAAGGCCAGTAATTAGATAATTTGGCAAGCCCTTCCATCTTTGAGAATCTGTGATTCCATGCGAAAGTTGTTAGTGCTTTCTAAGATAGGTTCATCAGTCCAAGCACACCTGATAGGAGAAATTTTGGCTCAAGAAATACACGTTTCCGGGAATGCCTTTTCACTTAGGAAAGTATTCATCATAGAATTCCTTTGAATAGCCATTTCCTCAACTTGTGTCAAATGCCATGACCAGCAAACACCTTTGCCCCAGTGCAGTTAAGCTAGTGGTTAATGCTTTACTTATAAAGTGGGAAGGAGGTAGCCAACTAACTGGGCCACAGGAATGTTTCTTGAACTCTGTGCAGAAGCAGTATAGCTTTTGGTACTGCCATTTACATCCCATTCCAGCTACTCATGGAAAGGAATATCCTTGTTGTGACCTTGACCTTGTGATGGCTTTACAAGAATTCTTTTTTCTTTCAGTCTTTTCATAATGTATATTTAGCCTTTAACCATACACTCATCCCTTACCAATTCACCAAAAGGCTGTTAATCAACAAGATGATTATCGCCTGCTATGTTTGACACTGAATTGCTACCAAGATAAAAATAAATGGAAGAATTACCTGACCTCAAGAAATGCATATTCGGGGGCAGCTAGGTGGTGCAGTGGTTAAAGCGCTGGCCCTGGATTCAGGAATACCTGAGTTCAAATCCGGCCTCAGACCCTCGACAAGTCACTTAATCCCCATTGCCCCCCACACACACACACACAAAAAAAAAAAAACCGTGCATATTCTACTAAGCAGCTTTGCCAGTGTATCCCTCAAGAACTCTGAAGACCAAGAAGTCATAGTATTATGTCACAGTAACTGTTTTCTGCATGTGAAGTGCTAAATTAGAATTCAGGAATAGACCTGCCTCCTTCAGTACACAGTAGATATTTAAATATCTACTATGGGTAAGGTAGTATGCCCTAGTGGGAAGATCCCTGCCCTCAAGGGGGTGACAGTTCAGTTGGGGAGAAGTTGATAGGATTTGGAATTGGAAGGAACTTTTGAGATATTCTTGTCCAATTCCCCCACCACCACCACCACCTTTTTTTTTCAGGTGAGGATACTTTGGTGAAAAAGGTAAAGTGACTAGCCCAGAGTCAACAGACAGGACTCAAATCCAATCCAACTCCCATGCTTTTTTTCCACTCTGAAATGTTAACAATACAAGACAACATGTTTAATCGATTTCAGTCGTGTCTGACTCTTCACAACCTCATTTTAGATGAGGACACTGAGGCAAGCAGGATTAAGTGACTTGTCCAGAGTCACACAGCTAGGAAGTATCTGAGGCCAGATTTGAATTCGAGAAGATGAGTCTTACTGACTCCAGGCCCCGCACTCTACCTACTGGACCACCTCGCTGCCCCAGAAAGACAGCATGTTCTAAGTCCCAAATAATACAGACAGTAAATCCTTGACTTCTGGTGTTTAAATAATCAGGGGAAAGCTTCATGAAGAACTTGAGCTGAATTCCGCAGAATGGACAGGAGAAGAGTCAGGGGAAAAACACGTTCATTTTATTTCCAGGCTAGTCAGTGTCATGAGAAAAGAAAGTAAATTTTAAACTCCTGCATTGCTTTAAGATGTCCAGCTTCCTCCTCAGTGCAAGCTCAAAGCACCTTCTCTGGAAGGGGAGGAGCCCCGTAATCCAGCTTTCTTATTTGGCCAAATGCTCACCTTTCCCTTTGATTAAGCCTGCCTCACTCCAACCTAGCAGCTAGGCTCCTTTCCTCTACGGGGCTGATTGAATTACCCCGACTCTCATCAAAGCAATTATCCAACTCATGGTGTCGGGGAACATTTGTATATTTACTTTTTCAACTTCAATAACCTCAGAGTTAGAGCTCAGCAGAAGCCCCAGGAGATTATAGATTCCAACTGACTGAGTACCAATTAATGGGACTATCCTGCTTCTTTGGAGTCATTAAGACTGACCCAGGCACTGGGCTCTAGAAACTGTCTTGTCAAAGTGTCCCAGACATAGTGGTGTGAGATTGAATAAAATGCCCAGAGTAGAGTTGCCTTTTTTTTGCCTTTGGCCCAGGAAACTAAACAGGGTACCCACCCCCTTTGCTTTATTAGTCTCTTGTATTTAGGATGTTTGATTTAACAGCTTTAATTCCTCCTTCTATAGTCAATTATCCTAACACTGAACAATAGGTAAGTAAAAATGTAAATTAGAATTCTGTACAACCTGTCATTTTCTTCATAGGCAACTGCTTCTGCTCTGACATTGTCTCCATGCCACAAATGCTCCATTATCGAGCTTCTCACAGCTGGCATGCTGCTTGGGAAAGCTCCCATCCTGGGCAGAATAAAGAAAGACTTCAGCAGTTGAAGACTTCATTTCCCAAGTGCCTGGCCAGACACTGCTCACATTGATTCAACTACTCACAGAAGCATTTCAAATCAGGGACCACTAAGGACTGATTTGAAAACTGAGGCAACCTTCGAATTCAGTGCTAGGACAACAGTTTAGGAAATGATGGGGTCCTAGGGTTAGAGTGTGAAGGGCCCTCAGAAGTTATCTAGTCCAAACCCTTCTTGTTGCAGATGAGAACAGAGGCCCAGTGCAGCGATGTTATTTGCCCATGGTCACCTAGTAGGGATCAGTGGAGCTAAGATGGAACCCAAGCCTTCTGACCCAAAATCAAGGGCTCTGTTATTTGAACGATTATTTGAACACTGATGCCTGACAAAGAGAAATATTTCACTTACAGAGTTGTCTCCCACCTTACTGGGAAAGGAGGGCAGAGTCAAAATCAAGATTGGGCATTACTGCCCTGGTCCAATTGGGTCTGATTATCTGCACTTGTGTCTCTGTCCACTAGGTGGTGCTGAACAGTCTTTTCCAACATGAGTTTCAACCACCCAGCCCACAGAGTGACCAGTTCCTTTCTTCCCCAAGCTCTCTGAATGCATTTATAATTGCTCATGCTTGTGGATGAGGTTACAGTAAGCAGCAAAGAGGAAGCAGGAGCACAGATATGGACAAGCCTGGGGGAGGCCAAACGCCCCAATGCCCAGGAGGACCCCTGGGCTTTTATTTTTGTCAAAGATAAGAGCTGACATACACCTTAACATTTTTGTATTCATCTCTGGCACAGCCAAGAGGCAGCTGCCATAGCTTGCTCTGGCTTCCCAAAAAAGTTCTCATATCCATTTGGCTCACTTAGGAGCCCTACACTAAGAGCAGAAAAGATAATTCAGGATAATTGTTAGGAGGATCCCTGGAAAATAGAAGCAGGGGTAGTTCAATGGGGACGGGCATGGTGAAAGAGAAGTGGGTCCAGGATATGTCAGTGTAAATGCCTAGGGCCATGACCACACTGGGACATCCCATGACTGCCTCAGATCCCCTCACCCAAATAAAAGTCACTGCCCCCACTACCCCGAGTCACAGTTACTTATATTTGTATGTGCCCTATGACTGGTTCAGAGCTCCAGGTTTATAATTCGCATTAAGGTGCTTAGCCCACAAACTACCCTGTGAGGTCTCTCTGAAGAACTTTGGAATCAATTGCAAGACTTGGGAGACACTGGCATACGATCGTCCATCAAAGAAGGTGCTGTACTCTATGAGTGAAGCAGAATTGCAGTAGTTCAAAAGAAACATGGGATGTGCAAATTTAGAGATATCTCCACTGTAAATGTTCACATGGATTATTTGTGCCAAACCTATGGTAGGGCCTTATGAGCTCGTATTGGTCTGATCAGCCATAGACCACTGTAGCTTGACCCCAACATAATGATGGCATTTTAGTCCTCTTTGAGAACAAAGGACAATAATTACCCTCGAGGCTTCAAATGATCTAATTATTATAAAAGGGGGTTACAATTAAGAATCTCATACAGAAAAAAAACCCAAGAATCTCACCCAGGACATTTTTTTTCTTTGTGACTTTAAATACTATGCCAAATAATTATTTTTGCTGTTGTTCACTTGCTTGGATTCCTTTTAAGCAGTATTTCCTGCATTATTGTTCAAACATTATATTTTAAGTATTAATTTTAAACATTTTATCATATTACTCATTTCTAATCTATTATTTTTTCTGATTACCCTTTTTTCTGATATGTCTAAGAGACACAGATGTTTTGTAATTGATGTTTTATAATTGTTATTATCTGCTGTAAAAGTGGTTGATGTTTCTTATTTGCACCATAAGAATTGATAAAATTGTTTGGTCAAATTCATTATTGCTCCTTAGCACTGGTCTAAATATTGACACTGGAACAACAGTGTGAGGACATTAGAATGGTATTTGAAAGATACTGTTGGTTTCTAAAGTTTGTTATTCATAAAGATTATTGATATGCAGAATAGAACCTGTGTTTAATGAAGAGGTTGTAAACATCAAACTGAGAGTAAGAGAATTGGAGGCACTGTAGAAAAGTATATTTGGGAACAAGGTCAGGAGCATTCACTAAGGAGACACTCAGGGAATTTAAACATTTAAATTTAAACATGAAAAAATAGCCCGAAAAAAATGCCTTTAGGGTGCAGTTTGGGAAACTGGTTTACAGTCCCCTGTTGGAGGGGGAGATGTGTAATATTCTTGAAGTATTATTGAATGGAAATGATGACTCCCCACAGAATTAAGGTTTGGGTTTGAAAACAAGTTTGGGCTTTTGTCCATTCAGAACATTAATGGAAGGACTTTTTCCTGGTGGAAACACACTTAAGTGATGCTGAGGTCAAGGATGTTTTCCCTACTATGGATTAGATAGATGCTTATAGGGGACAAGCTTCTCCAAATCAAATAGCAATATGATTTAAAAATTGTAAATGTTGTTAAAGACAGAGAAATAAACCCTATCTAGGAACATTTGGACAGAAGTTCCCCCAAGAAAGAATCAATAAAGAAGGGAACTGGGGCAGCTAGGTGACACAGTGGATAGAGCACTGGCCCTGGAGTCAGGAGGATCTGAGTTCAAATCCGGCCTCAGACACAACACTTACTAGCTGTGTGACCCTGGGCAAGTCACTTAACCCCACTTGCCCTGCAAAAGAAAGAAAGAAAGAAAGAAAGAGAAGGGAGCCATGGCATGCAGAAGAACTGTTATATTTCTGATAGGCCTTTGACTAAGACTGATCAATGAAAACCTTTAAAGGCTCTGCTCTTGAAAGTTGATGGGAAATAAGAAGTCATGCAGCTAAGTGACTAAGGAAGAATTTGAATTCAGGTCTCAGACTCCAAGTTCAGCATTCTATCCACTATGATGCCTCCTAGTGCAATGGATGGAGAATACTTCACCAGAAGTCAGGAAAATGCATATTCGAATCCTGCCTCTGATACTTTCTTGCTATGTGATCTTGATCAAGTCATTGAAGCTCCTTGGTCCTCAGTTTCACCAACTGTAAAATGAAGGGGTTGGCCTAGATCATCTTAAAGGCCCCTTCCATCTCTAAATCTGTGATCCTAGAATTGAAAAACCCAGGAAGGTCCAGGAGAAGAGATAACGAAACATACTTCCTTCTCCATGGCAGAGAGCCAGAAGACAACTAGAACAGAATATTGCATTTATGGTTAGACATGGTCACTGTCTTGAATGTTTTTGCTTGACTAATTTTCCTTTTAAAAAGGGAGAATTAAACTGGGAAAGAGGTGTGGTGTGGTGGGAATTACTGTGATTCATTGCTGGGCATGGTGCTGCAGGCCTATAATCCCTGCTACTGTGGGCTAGGTGGTGCAGTGAATACAGCTCTGGATAAATCAGTCTGTTTTTCCAGGCAAATTTCTAAGATTATAAACTGGAGACAAGATGGAGAGGTGGGAGGGAATTAAACTGATGGAATCGCAAGTAAAGAGCAAGAAATAAAAATGCATGAGGTACCCTGCCAGGCATTGAGGATCCAAAGACAAAAACCAAACCCCTTCCATTTCATCTTTAGGAAAAAGTTACTTTGCACTGGGCATTAGAAGATGGATGAAATGTCAGAGAAAAGAAGAGAAGCTGATTGAAAGGAAATTTGTTTAAAAAAAACAACAGTAATATTCCAGGGGTCAAAGTGGAAAGGGATGTAGAGAAGGCTTAGGGACTAGAGAAAGCCAGAGTTGAGCAGGACAGAGATGAGAGTAGGACTTAAGGGAGAAGCAGCAAGGAGGAGGAGTGAGGGAAGAACAGCAACCCTGAGAGAGAGATGGTGCATCCATTGAGATCGCTACAGGGAGAGCTTGTGGCTTCTCTTGCTTGCACCACCAGAGTAGCTCACTCTCTCACCCTCTCCTGGGAAGCCTTCCCTCTCCTGGGGGTGAGCTAGTGGATGGGGGGCTAATACGTCAGTATGAAGCACCAGGGCAGCAGTATCTAAACAACAAGAGGGAGGGAGCTCCCTCTCCTCCACCCCAAGAGATGCCAAGCCCTGAGCCAAAGCCTGATCTCTGTAGCCTACTTCTCTGCATCTCTACATATCTTTACACATCAGTCCTTAAACATAAAGTATTGAAAAATTATAAATAACAAAACAAAATGAATAATGCTTTTTGCCCTCAAAATTTTGACTACTTCCCTTCCACTTACCAAATCTCCCAACCTTTCTTTTTTCAATACCTCCTAACATAACCCAAGCTCCAAAGCCAATCCATATGGGACTCTTTTTATGGATGGAGATCAATGCCCCATACCTCCATGAGGGTTGTGGCAGAGCTGGCAAGAGTGGGAGAAGAAAGATAGTGTCTTTTGCTTCTTCTAGCTTCCGGTTTTGAGAAGATGTGTAATGCCAGCCTCTCTTCAGACCACTGAAGGGAGAGAAAGGCTTCAGGAAGAGAAGGAAGCTGACACTTTCTCATTTCCATTATCTTCATCTTGCTATACTAGAGACTTTGGGGTATTTTCCCTTTGGGTGAGATCTGGGACCCTATCTCTTGGTTGAGAAATCTTGCTCCCAATGGGAGAGTTCCTTCAAGCTCTATTGTCTAGTACATATTCTTATATGTATACTTTTTTTGATTTCCATTTCTCTATCAACTTAGCAAATATAACAGAGAAATTCATTTATCTCTGTGTTCTTTGTGGAACTGGCACTTGGTAAGTCAAGCCTTGAATATAAAGCTTACTACTCTACCCCACCCTTCCCCATTCATGAATAGTGATAGGGAATGTAGTTTGATCCTTCAAGTTACTTTCCCTAGACTAAGAATATTTAGGGGAACAGACAGACATAATTCTATCCTGGTGCCCCCTCTCTCTCTCTCTGAGGAGAGCAGAGTGGCCGACCTCTGGCCCCTACCTTGCTTCCCCTCCCCTCAGAAGAAGGGAGGGTGAACACTGGAGATGTCTAATCTTGCCTTCCTGTGAGTCATGTTGACATGGACGTGCTTCATTTCTTCCTACCACAACAGCTGGCTGATTGCTGGGCTTCCACTTTCAGATCTCAAGTGCTCCTTTTTCTGTCTTCTCTCTGTAGATCCTCAGGGATGGAAAACATAAGCCATCCCATGATCCCAGACTCCCAATTGCAGGACTGTGAGGAGTCCAAACCAAGACTAACCCTCCCTTGAACACGTCATGTTCTCTGCTTCCCGAACAGCCAGGATACAGCTTCTGTGTTTACATATATACATGTTGTCTCCCAAAGTAGAATGTTAGCCCCTCAAGAGTACAGATTCTTTCATTCTTTGTATTTATATCTCTAGCACCTAGGACAGTACCTGCCAAGGAGTAGACAATTCATCAGTGCTTATTGATGGTTGATTCTTTTTTTTTTTGCGGAGCAATGAAGGTTAAGTGACTTGCCCAGGGTCACACAGCTAGTAGTGTCAAGTGGCTGAGGCCGGATTTGAACTCAGGTCCTCCTGAATGCAGGGCTGGTGCTTTATCCACTGTGCCACCTTGCTACTCTGAAAAACTGATTCTTAAGGAGTTAGCCTGGACCATATTGCCTCATCCTCCATTCTCAGCCATGATGTCATTCAACGATTGCTTTGGTAGCTATTGCAGTTACTACTACAGAAAATACGGAAAAAGAAGATCTTGACTTTTTAGCCTCATCAAATAATTTAATATCAGAAGATGGCATGGTTTTATATGTAGAAACAATATTATAGAAAATGTGTCACCATCTGCTCTGCTGTTGCACCGTAAGGTCCATGCCACCTTTCCATCTGACTTGCAATTGAGACTTTCTACTAGGATGTGAGCTCCTTGAGATTGTCTTCCTTTTCTATTCATGTTCCCAGAGCTTACTTAGCACAGTGCTTTGCACATAGCAAGCACTGAATAAATGCTTTTTCATTCGTTCATTTCATTCAACATCTAGCCTATCCACTCTATATTCCTGAAACTGGGGAAACAGTAAAGAAAGTCAATTTAGAAAAGATGAAGTATCTCCTTGTGACAGACATTAGCTACCAATTCAACCTTATTTTGATATATGTTTTAACAATCTTCGGTAATCAGAGCCACACACCAAATCCTTTTGATGCCCCTAGGAGAATCCTATCCAGCTCTCAAATTCCATACCATGAGAAGGCACAGTCCTATTCTTCTATGATTTCTGCTCCAATGTCTACCCTCAGCCAGATTGCTTTGGGGAGTCCTTGGCTGTGTCAGTGAATTCTTGGAGGAAGCAGGAGGATGTGTATCCAAATTGAGGACCAATTCAACTTCCACTCTGAGGTCCTTGGCCAAGACATCAATCCCTTGGATGATCTACCATTAATCCTACCTATATTTACTGTTGATACAATCTACTGAACCTGAACTGATCAATTGGAGTAGCAGTTGTTCATTTTTCTGCAACAACTCAATGAACTTCATTCAACAAACATTGGATTGCCTTTAAAGAGCAGGCAGCACTATAGTGTATATGTTATATAGCATGGGTGAATTTATGTAGTCCAGCCCCGAGCCATGACCCTGCCAGAATGGCAAATCTGCCAACTAGTAGCTTCTGGTTACTGCTGGCATATTGCCTGGTCTAGTGATTCAAAAACCTCATCTTTACCCATTCCATGTGAAAATGTCTATCTTGAGGTCTCAGAAAGTGACTAGATATTGTTCAGGGCATAGAATTAGGAGGAAGAAGAGCCAATATCAGTATCAGGGTACCCCTGGAACTATGCCAATAGGCTCTAATTGTCCTCAGTCAGCTGAGAACTACTATTGTCATTCAAAACTTCCCCACTGATGGTTCCACATATGGATGGTGTGGGGCTGGCTAGTGGAGAACCTGTCTTTTCTTGGTGTTGTTAGGTCAAAATTAGCACAAGCAGCAGAGAATTGATCTATACTTTGTTGCATCTCAGGTTCAGAGCCTGCATTGAATGCATATTCATCTGCAAACAAAAAAATCATGCACCGACTCTACTTCTACTTTAGTCTTGGCTTGCAGCCTTTTCAAGTTAAATAATTTACCATCAGTGTGGTAGCCGACCTTTGTGCCAAGAAGTTTTGAATACTGTGGATAAGTTCACTTACTTTGGCAGTATAGTTTCCAGGGATGTACACCTTGATGAAGAGGTCACATATTGCCAGAGCTAGCTGTGTTTTGGAGGCTCTGAAGGAAAGTGTGGGAAAGAAGAATTAGATTGCCTACTAAAGTGAAGCCATTGTTCTGACTACATCGTTGTATGCCCGTGAAACCTGGACAGTCTACCAACACCTTGCCAGGAAACTGAATTCTAATTCTATTTGAATAGTCTTAGGAAGATTCTGAAGATCACCAGGCAAAATAATGAATCTTACACTAAGGTACTTCGTTGAGCTAAACTGCCAAGCATTCAAACTCTACTGCAGAGAACACAACTCCAATGGTGAGGCCATCTGGTCATGTTGTTTGAATGTCAAAAATACATTTGCCTAAAAGACTATATATGGAAAACTCAATGCAAGGAAAGTGCTCCCATGGTGATCAGAAGAAGCAATATAAGGACACTCTCAAGGTCTCTCTGAAGAACTCTGGAATCAATGGCATGGCATGGGAGACACTGGCAAAAGACCACCCAGTATAACTTGCCCACACCAAAGGTGGCACTATAAGAGAAGCAGATTTGCAGTAACTCAAAAGAAAAGTGAGATGTGCAAACTGAGAAACATCTCCATTCCAAATGTTCATGTGGACTATTTGTGCCCAATCTGTGGTAGAGCCTTGCAAGCTAATACTGGTCTGATCAGCCAGACACACTGTACCTTGACTCCAATATTTTGGTCTTTTTAGAGCACAAAAGACAACAACCATACCAACCACTATAGCTGAAATGGGGAAATTGAGACCTGTTGAAGCCTTTGATGACTCATAGTAAGACCTCCTGAGGTCACAAAGTAGGGTGTGATTTTGATAGCACGTTGAATCTAAGTGATATTTATATACAGTGCTTTAGCGTGTACAGGGCCCTTTATGTTACCTCACTTAAGCACCACAACCATTGGGTACTACATGTAACTACACAGTCTGTCCCAAAAATCAGGGTAGTTTTAAGCCTTAATAGTTATAAACTGCACTGACTTTTGGAACACCCTGTAGATCACCGTCTTACAGATGAGGAAATTGAGGCTCTGTGAGCTTACAAGTGACTTGTTTCAGGTCATGAAGCTCCTATTAGAGGCAGGATTCGAATCAGGAACTTGGAATCTGGCTTTTCAGATTTTAAGATCTGCTGCTCTATCCTCTTACAACTGATTTTTAGAAAGTTTGGGGGCAGCTAGGTGCTTCAGTGGCTAGAATACTAGGCCTGGGGTCAGGAAGACCTAAACTCAAATCCAGCCTCAGATACTTCCTTAGCTCTGTGACCCTGGGCAAGCCACTTAACCTGTTTGCTTCAGTTTTCCTCAACTGCACAATGAGAATAATAGCAACTATTTCACAGGGTTGTCATGAGCATCAAATGAGATTATAAAGTACCAGGCACATAGTAGGAGTTTGATAAATGTTAGCTATTATTATTAGTTTATGTAACAACTTCTCTCTCCCCTATCCTCAAAGTGATCAAAATTCCCAATTTGCTCTGCAACCTAAAGTGTGTCCTATGCAACATGCTAGAGTCCCATGGTAAAGCCACATGACAAATCAAACACATGACAAATCAAAATATGTCTGTGATCACAGATGACATATTTGGTTGATGCTAAAGAAAACCCAGGAACAAGTTTTCCTTGTATTACGGCAAATAATGCAATAAGTGCTTCAACTGCCCTTGCCTTTTTATGTTTAAAGAAAAAACAGGCAAATGTGAAATAACTTTTTTGGGTCCACATCTCTGTGTTATGCATGTACATATGTATGCACGCATGTGTCTGTATATACACACACACACACACACATACACACATCAGCACGCATTATGGGCAAAACACACTGAATAACTTTCCAACCACCAGGAGGCACAGGTGAGCAAGGTCAAGAACCTCTGGCTCCAGTAAAACTACTCAGCTCTCTACTCTCTGAAGTTGCTAAGAGGCATAAAAGAAGTCCATTCCCATTCTAGAAGTCTCCCTTCTCTTTTCTTGTAGGCCAGGTTACTCTTTCTGACAGCCAAGTGAAAAGGGGCCTGCTGCCCTAAGCTACCCTCTGGCAAAAAGCAACCAGACACATGAGGCTTCCCCCAGCTCACCCCATTCTTCTCCTACCAAGTTCATAAAGAAAGGGAGTCAGTTTTAGGGCTGGGGAGATGAGGGAAACCAACACTGCCCGGGGACAGCTGCTAAATCTAGCAGACAAGGGGGGACTGGGAAAAGTAGGAAGTGAAGGGACTGAAGAATGAGGAGTGAATGAGGAAAGGTGCTTTTAATGGGACAGATATTCCTCATCAGCTTTATGGCCTGAGGGTCACTCTTACTCCCTACCCCGCAGCCCGCAGCTCATGCCTCATTATCACAGCTCCAAATTCACCCTCACCTCTTAACCTAATCACATGCAGCATTCCCCACTTCTGGTCATTAAGCTGCTCCAAATTTGTTTGGAGTCCTTGGAGGTGCCTCACGTCAGTCAAACATGGCATGTCCTCTCTGTCTACCCTCTTGGCTTTCTCCCAGCAATCTGTCTGAAGTCCAGAGCACCAAAACCTGAGGGACACTGGGTAGTCTGCCTGCTGTGGCAATGGCTCTTTTTTGCAAGCTAAGTCTGGATTTAATCATGGAAAAGCTCCTGTTGCAGAATCACAGAATGTTAGAGAGCTGGAGGACCTCAGAAGCCCATTTGGTCACAACCCCTTTCATATAACAGATGAGGAAACAAAGGTCTCAGAGGGGAGCCGAAGTTGTGGGATCAATGAACTTCTACTTTGTCTTGCCTGCACCCACTTTCACCTCCAAATTTTTCACTGGCTTTGACTCTATCACTCAAGTCAGTGTGTTCCTCACTCTGCTTTCCTTTCCCTTGGTGTAATAGAAAGAACAGTGGACTTGGGATTAGACTTGGGTCTGAATCTTGGCTCTGCTATGTGTGATTTCACTCTTCTGATCTTCTGTTTCCTCATTTGCAAAATGAGGGGATTGGACTAGTTGATCTCCAAAGGACCATTTAGTTCTAAATCCACTATCCTGTGACATGATTTGCCCAAAGGCAAGTAACCTGCTTGGGGTCTTCCACTCCAACAAGGGGGTCCAAGCTACTACAATGGGCCAATATTAAATAACGTCATTTTGAACACTTGCTGACAAGGTTAAACTAACTGGTTGGTCTAATGAATCAATATACAGAAAAAGAAGTGGAGGTTAGGCCTACGTGTTAAGGTTTACCAACTAAAGGGGGATTGAACAAACACTTGGTGAAGCCAACTAGGATTGGAAATAGGAGAAGAGATCAGAGTAGGGGCACTCAGGCAAGATTCATATGCCTTTGTATTCATTTGAGCCTCAGCAGAGGCGTGCCTACCCATTCATTTCCATATATGACCTGAAGCATTCCTACACTGAGAAACATGAAGCTATTGCCCAACTGGAGCCAGGCCATTTCTGTTGAAAGATGGCCAAGAAAAATCCTAATTGTCCTCTTAAGAGTCAACACCCAACAAGCTTCTGTATGTTTAACTCACTTTGACTTCCTGTTGCTTCTGACCTCCGCCTAACTCGTGCCTCATTAGATCCCCATTCCCCCAATCCTCTCAGTATCACTGCCTATTTCTGATCTACCTTTCTCTGATATATTTGTGTGTGTGTGTGTGTGTGTGTGTGTGTGTGTAGTCCTCTCCGTTCTGCATCACACTGAGGGAAAAATTAAGGGTGGGATTGAGGCTGGGTAGGGAAATGTTCCCCTCAGACTTCTGGAAGTTTAAAATAAGGCATCAAGAAAAACATTTACAAAGAAATGAAGGGCGAGTCATCTGTGGGTTCCAAGAAGTTAAAGGATGACCAAGAAAGCTAGAGAAGAGAAAACCAGTGATATCTGGTGATCTTCCAGCATTTCAGCATAGTATGGGTTCTGTATTCCAGGCTTGGAATGTTCCACTGAAGGACAATGGAAAATTGCTTTCCCATGTGAAACATTGTGGTATCTAGGCAAAATAATGAAAAACACTTGCTTAACTTGATGTAATCAGTTATCTGTTCATGTGTAACCTGAATCTTAGACATTTTAAAATCTACTACTTGGTGGCTAAGGATTAGTGATTCCACTAATCTAGTTATTAATTAATAGAATTACTTATTTAGTAATTCTACTATTTCTTTGTATGTTACCATGCGCTATTTTTCTTTTTAACCTCCGTCATATTAATCTCCCATTTTTGTATACCTCCATTTATTTTGTATACTTTTATTATACTTTAAAAAAATTTCTCTAAAAGTATAAAAAATTTAGTTTGCGGGGGACTGGGGACAAGAGGACAACTTCACAGGATTCAGAGTTATGTGCCAGTGTGAAATGTTTCATCCATTATATATGTAAGAAATAAAGGACAACACCTTAATTCAACCTTCAGAGAAGGGTACTAAATCAACTCTTCAACATTCAAGACATTTGAATTAACCTACTCCAACACACACCACAACAAGAATCCATCCCCTCAGGGGGCAGCTAGGTGGCACAGTGGATAAAGCACTGGCCCTGGATTCAGGAAGACCTGAGTTCAAATCTTGCCTCAGACATTTGACACTTACTAGCTATGTGACCCTGGGCAAGTCACTTAACTCTCATTGCCCCCCTGCCAAAAAAAAATCCATCCCCTCCTCTCCATTATTAACAAGCATAGATCCAGCCTCCACTTAAAGACCCTTACTAGAGAGGACCACTTACCTCCTGAGGCATCCATTTTAATTCTGGACAACTCTAATTGTTAGGAACATATTCTTTAGATTGAGTTTACATCTGTCTCTCATTCACATTGATCCCCTTCCCTCTGGCTCTCTTCTCTGGGAACAAACAGAACAAATCTAATCTGTCTTCCACATCACAACTCTTCAAATACCAGAAGACAGCTCTCCCAGGATCCTCATCATTTAATCCTGAAGTGTCAAACTTTGGTCCCCAAACTTGAGAGCAGCCAAACCAGAGGAAAATGTAATTACTTCACTTAAAATAAAAATACAAAATAGACATTAACTTGGTGGTTTTCTAAATTAGCATGCAGCCAGCAGGGTCTTTCTATTTGAGTCTGTTACCACTAATACGGTTCTCACTCCTCCTGCAGGTACAGAAAGAAATGACTTGCCCAAGACCACATTGGTAGTATGTAGTAGAGTTGGGTTTTGACCTCAGCTTCCATTACTCCAAATCCAGGGTTCCTTCCAAAACACCTTGATGTTTTTCATCTTGTGTGGTTGTCTAGTGGATGGAGTGCTGGACTTGGAGTCAGGAAGACCTTAATCCAAATCCTGCCTCACACACTACCTGTGTGAAGCTGAGCAAACACTTCTTGTACCTCAGTTTCCTCAAGTGTAAAATTAGGGGGCTGGACTTGGTTTCCTCCAAGGTCCTTCCAGCTCTGAATCTTTGACCCTATGACACTAGTAATCTGTGTAAGATATGCATGGTGATAAGAATTTGTCCCTTGTAAATTCTTGCAAGTTTAATTTCTTCTGTAATACTTCATTAAACTATTCATCAGAACATTCTTTTTTTTTGGACAGGGCAATGGGGGTTAAGTGACTTGCCCAGGGTCACACAGCTAGTAAGTGTCAAGTGTCTGAGGCCAGATTTGAACTCAGGTCCTCCTGAATCCAGGGCTAGTGCTTTATCCACTGCACCACCTAGCTGCCCCGTCATCAGAACATTCTAAAGGTTGGACATAAAGTTACAATATCCTAGCTGGATAAGGCATGATATAGATATGAAAAAAACACACCTACCTCTATGTGTGCATACATATACATACACATACATACATATATCACTTTGCAAACTTTAAAGTGCTGTATATTAGTTATGATTACATTAAATAATAAAGTCTTCAAATACCTAACAATTATTGTCTTTGGCAAATGCTGACATTTCCAAACCTGAGTGCATTTGTGCAGCTTTAAACTTAAGGTCCCTTCCAACTCTAAATCTATAATCCTATGATATATGAAAAAAGGTACACCTGAATTACTGACTCATTATGAGTGTGATACAAATAGAGGAGCCTGGGATGTACAGTGACAAAAAGACAAGGGATTGGCTGCCTTGCATCCTGAGCTGCTCATTTGTTAGGACCATGGGTGAAGAATACTTGATCCTCTCATTGGTGTCTCTATTTCTAGATCTCAAGAAGTGGTAGCTGTAAGCTTTCATTTCACCCAGACAGTACCCAATGGCCTGTCACTCAAACATACTCCAAATGAGGAATGAAACATGGCAAGACATAGCCTAAGATCCTCAAACACAGTCCAACCATTGAAAATGAGGTGTGTGCTTATTTGAGTGAAGTTTTGAATCTCAAATACACAAAGCACTCTTCATATGAGAGAACAAAGCATTTCTTGAAGTTAGCATTACTCACCAGCAATCTTGGGCCTTGGGCCACACATGTGCCTGGATTGCATTGAACTTAGAGGACTTTCTGATCACTTAAATTTGGGGGCTATGTGGCCTCTGAAACATCCACTGAGTTGCCAAAAAAATCTGAGGTTTTTTCCCTTTGTGAACCATTGTTACATTGACCTTTTTTTTTTTTGGTGGTGGTGGTGGTGATGGTGGTGGTGGAGGTTAGGACAGAAGGGGCACTTTAATTTTGGAAAATAAACTAAGATAATGAAGGAGGCAGAAAATACCTTCCATGCTCATAATAGGTGGGACACTTGTCTGAGACTTTGACAGGTGAATACATCTCACTGGACTGGCAAATTCTGTTGGCTGCTAGTTATTATGCCCTTTCTCTACAAATGGGAAGGAAAGAAAAAAAAACCATAAAATTGGGGACTATTAATGAGTTCATTTAATTTAAGCCCTATCTGAAGCATGAATCCGTCCTACAAAATTTCTGGCAGGTAGGCAGTATCAAATGATGCACAGGGAGATAGTGTTTGAGTTTGTGAATCACTCAGCCTTGCCTAGGAGAAAAGTTCCTATCTCTGGGGCAGCTAGGTGGCGCAGTGGATAAAGCACCAGCCCTGGAGTCAGGAGGACCTGAGTTCAAATCCGGCCTCAGACACTTAACACTTACTAGCTGTGTGACCCTGGGCAAGTCACTTAACCCCAATTGCCTCACTAAAAAAAAAAAATTAAATAAAAAAGTTCCTATCTCTTCAAAGGTGTAAGGAAATTGATTGTGGTTGGCCCCTGTAGTAACCCAAATAAACTTTTCAGAAGTTATTTTGGGCTGTGGTCCCAAAGCTCCACTGTTCCTCTAAGGTGAAAGAGCTACTTGCTTATGACAATTCAGCTTGGAAATCACCTTTGGAAAACGAAGACATTTTCAACCAAACTACAGCCACCTTTCCTTTAACCAAAACAGTAACATCCTGATGTCATCCTGATATCACAAACTTTCCATTACAACCTGAGAGAAGTGATAGATTAGATTGGAAATGTTTGACCATATGGTCATTTCTAAAGCATACCCCCCATTAAAACCTAGTCTGTGGGGCAGCTAGGTGGCGCGGTGGATAGAGCACCGGCCCTGGAGTCAGGAGTACCTGGGTTAAAATCTGGCCTCAGACACTTAACACTTACTAGCTGTGTGACCCTAGGCAAGTCACTTAAAAACCCTAGTCCGTGTTCTATGACAGAAGTTCCCAACTCTTTTCATGTCATGGATCCATCCCTTTGACAGTGTGGTGAATCCTATTCAATCTCTAGGCCAATGTTTTAAAATTCAATTAGAAATTCACAGGAAACCAATTATACTGAAATGTAGTTAATCAAAATATTAAAAACAATAACAACAACAAACCCCCCAAGATCATGGAGCCTAGGTTAGAAACCCCTGATCCTTAAGAAAAACTGATAGTGCAAAGGAAACTCAGGGAAATATGTCAGAATTGCCAACAATGAAATAGCTCACAGTTAGGATTCAGGAGGCCTAAACACTACTAATGATTTCTCTGAAGACTTAATATTTTTAAAAAATATTTCCCACCAAATTGCTGCAAGGGCAGTGGTTTATCCCCTACCTTTTTTTTTGGGGGGGGGGAGGCGCAGGGGGCAATGAGGATTAAGTGACTTGCCCAGGGTGACACAGCTAGGGTTAAGTGTTTGAGGCCAGATTTGAACTCAGGTCCTCCTGAATCCAGAGCTGGTGCTTTATCCACTGTACCACCTAGCTGCCCCCGCCGCTAACTTCTTAAATGGTGGGTTGTGACCCCATATGGGGTCCTGTAACTAAATGTGGAGGTTGTGAAAAGTTTGGCAACAGCAAAAGGTTATGTATACCTATTTTATATACCTATCTACCCAGAGTCGCTTAAAAATTTCCCAGGTGAAAAGGATTCCTAGTAGAAAAAGTTTAAGAAACCCTGGTTTATCCTACCTCCCCTTCTCCTTTTTGATTAACCTCTTCCTCAGTAGATTAACTTGGGATCAAGCACCATAAAACTACTTCTTAAAAGAATATGAACTATGCTGGTAAGGAAAAGTAGGTAAAAAGAGAATAAAAGTAGGTTAAAGAATATAAGCCTACTTTCATCTTCAGGTCATAAGGTCATTTACATAAGATAGTCATAAACTTGGCAGTACTTTAAACAGGTAAAGATTTTTAGAGGGAGAAAATTGTGCTCTAGTCTTAACTAAATGTTACCATTTTAGTAACTTTCTTTCACCTATGGCGTTTCTTATGTAAGATTTGAACTTCATGCATTCATTTGCCCAAGTATTCCCAAACTTAATTGGATACTTCAAGTAGTTGAAGAAAAAGAAAAAAAGGAGGTGAGACTGATATCTATAGCATGTATATATGGATATACGTATATAGGTAGATCTGTCTCTATATCTAGCTTTGAAAAAAGGTCATAGTTTATAGATTTAGAAGCCATTTATTTCAGCCCCCTAATTTTACACACAGGTAGTGAATATCAGAGGGGGTATGTGAACAAAGTTCCTTTGACTTAAGAGCCAATGTTCATTCCATTGCACCATGATGGCTGCATGATTATGTGAAACAAAGGGAAGGCAGTCAAAAACATGCTGGAAATACTAGAAAGCTAACTAAAAACAAATTTCTTAAACCCCCAAATTGCAATGCTTCATCTCCCTGAAATAACACTACCCGAATTCTTTACAGTTCAATAAGAGACAGCTGCTGGAAGTAATACATTTGATTTTTCCTTATCTGAAGTAGGCTGTTCTGATGTTTGACATTTGGTACAGTAAAAAAGCAAGTCATTCGGTAGAAAACATGTTCATTGAACTAGTTTTCTGGGGTCTATATCAGAATTTGGTTGGGGAGGGGATATCTTAGGGGAAATGTTTGCAAAATGAATTTTTAAGGCAGGGGAAAATATAATGCTATGTAAGACAAAAGAACAATATAATTAAATGATGGCTTTAAACTATCAATACTGACTACTGTCCAGTGTTTGCACTGCCACTAAAACACTTAACAGTAATATCTGATCTCTATCAACATGATTACATGTAATATGTAATGAGGTATAAAGAGAAAATAGAATATTATTCTCTTGGAGATCTATTGGAGCTCTCAGCCATTTTGACTTCCTCTAATGAAATTTTTGTAGAAGGAAATAATTGTTCATATTTTGTATGCCATTCAAAATGAAGTGATTTTGAGTGGGTAGGGGAAATGGGCTGTTTTGTTTTTTAAAGCATCAAGTGATTTTTTTTCTATTCAAAATCAATGTGATTTCTCTAACCTCTCCTTTCCCTTTTGAATCAATGTAAAAAATAACATTTCTTAAGTTATATGCCAAAGAATTATGTGATTAAATTAGGCTGCATATTTCAACTTAAACTGCAGTTATAGAAAAGAGGCTTGGCAGGACGAGGCTTATACTTTCTCTTAAGTAACATATAAGCTTATGAGGAATGGCTGAATTCATAGGGCACAGTCCAAGAGATCTCATTAGAGATAGGTATCAAAAGGCGAGAAATGATTTATTCTTAGCAGAAAAACACCGCCCCCCCCACCCCCCACTGATGGTGAGAAAATTTTTAAAATAAGGGAAAGTAAAGACAGGAGAATGAACTGAAATTCTGCCATAAAGGGAAATTCCTGGAATTCTTTTAATGAAAGATATTAATTACTGACCTTAAGGTTAGGATTAAATTATGCAATCAATTCTCTAAAATCAGATAATTTATTATAGTCTATTCCCTAGCCTGGGGCTTGCACCATTGGAAGACTATTGGTTAGATATATGGAATCACTTCTACAGCAGCCTTTAAATACATTAGGCAAGACTTCCATTGTTTTGGCTCTGCTAGATAAGAAAATGAAGTAGATGATCAATAAGGTTCAACACCTGTTCAGAAATACTGGAAATACTAGAAAGCTAACTAAAAATAAATTTCTTAAACCCCCAAATTGCAATGCTTCATCTCCCTGAAATAACACTACCTGAATTCTTTACAGTTCAATAAGAGACAGCTGCTAGAAGTAATACAATGATTTTTCCTTATCTGAACTAGGCTGTTCCAATGTTCGACAACTATACAGTAAAAAAGCAAGTCATTCGATAGAAAACATGTTCATTGAACTAGTTTTCTGGGGTCTATATCAGAATTTGGTTGGGGAGTTCTTGTGGCCTGTTATATCATGTTGACCTATGCCCATGAATTTGTAAGATCAATAACAAAGAAGACTCATCCAGAAATATTTAGATGGTAGATTGCAACAAATTTAAACATATATAAGATTAAGTGGAAAAAATGAGCAATCTCTAACAAGTCAAGTAAGAATAATTGCCATTCTTTTTTTTTTTTTAAGTGAGGCAATTGGGGTTAAGTGACTTGCCCAGGGTCACACAGTTAGTAAGTGTTAAGTGTCTGAGGCTGGATTTGAACTCAGGTACTCCTGACTCCAGGGCCGGTGCTCCATCCACTGAGCCATCTAGCTGCCCCAATAAATGCCATTCTAAAGAAATAAATCATGAAATAGTCATAAAGCTTGTGGTGCTTTGATGATAGATTTAAACAACACATGAAATGGCATAGTTTTGCTTTGCACTTCACTACAGCAGGACTATTATAAGTTACTGAAATTATAGTTAAGCTTTTATAATTGAAAATAAACCATTGGGGCAGCTGGTGGCACAGTGGATAAAGTACTGGCCCTGGATTCAGGAGGACCTGAGTTCAAATCCGACCTCAGACACTTGACACTTACAAGCTGTGTGACCCAGGGTGTAAGTCACTTAACCCTCATTGCCCTGAAAAAAAAATACATGAAGCCTTTGAGTAAAATAAAAGTATGCCAACTGTTAAAGAATAAAACTTGCAGCATGACTATGACATGTCATATAGAAAATTATGGCAACCTGCAAAGAAAATTAAGAGAAGAAAAATTGAGTCTGCTATAGTTGGGTTTACAAGGATAAATGAATGAATGAAAAAGCATATAGTGTTTACTACGTACAATGCACTATGCTAGTCACTCAGGATACAAATAGTGAAGACAGTCACTGCTCTCAATGAGTTCACTTTCTCATAAGGGGAGGTAACACATATAGGAGATTTTAAATATAAGTTAGATGCAAAGGCTCCATGATCCCACAAGGGGAAAGCGAAGGTAATGCATTTTTCTTTAATGTCATTCTGTTATGAGAAAACCATATTGCTTTCTGATGTCAAGCCATTTCACTAGACTGGTGCTGAAAATTTTTTTTCTTGGTCTTCAATAGCTATAGCTACAGAAGTCAGGAGTTGCAGCTCCCACCTACAGAGGTAGTTGTCAAGTCTCAGATCTGCAAGCACTGATTCTATATTGGGAGTGGGCTGGAAGGAGGGTTAGTGTCTGAGAGGTACTGTTATTCTCAGGGTTCTTGGGCTGAATTCATGGTGGTTGAGGTGCTGGTAGTTTGCCTCACCTGGTACATGTCACCTTGTCTGTTTCTCTGTCTCTTTCTCTGGCTGTCTTTCTGATTCTACTAGGCTGGCTGTCCGGCCCAATGGGTGGCAGCTGACCAACAGTTGGAGCTGGGCTGGAGCTCCCTAGCAATTTGGGGAACATGTCCCCTGAATGGAGAATGGCCCTTTAAGATGACAAAGAAATCCCCTTAATGGACACTGGGAAGTAAAAGCCTGACTCAGTGGACCTTAAAAAGGGAGTCTCTGTCTCTGTATCTTCTCTTGCTGAGGGATTCAGGAGAACAAGATATGCTTAGTTGATAATAAATTGAAAGAAGCTGTAGAGTTCAAGTAAATTTTGTTTTATGGCAGACTGCTATAAATTGGACAATATATTTATAGATAGCAATCTAAGACAATAATATTTATTAAAGATTTCTGCAATCCTTTGTCCTGAAAAACAGCAGGTCTCTAAAAATATTAATTAATTGGCGAACACAATGGCTAGAATGTTCCAACAAATTGACCAGGGATTTACATTAACTTAAAGAAAACAATGGTAGTCTTCCTCTTTGCATAAAAGCACATGATGAAAAGACAACTTTACCATTTTTTTTTCATTGAGCAAGTTGTCAAAGAACTTTTGTTGTTAGTTCCTACTAATGTAAACGCTGGTATTGCTGGTGACAAATAATTACCTTGTAACAAAATAGTAGCTATTTCCAAGTGATAGTATAGCTACAAGAGAATAGTGGCAAAGAAATATGTACATACAGAAACACATATATACATTCACATACACATTTGTAACACATACACACACACATTTAAATTCTGGCCCTATGGGATTCATGAATTTTTTTTTCTGACTATTCTCTACAAAACCTTCATATACTAACCATGTACACCAAAGGTTTGCAAATGAAACATAAAATGGAACTACTACAAAAACTGTAAACTTCTTTCATGGAAGGGGAATGGAACAAAAGAATATATCACCAACAAAGACTTACTAAGTGCCAGAAACTCTGTTCCTACTAGGGATACAAACATAAAATCAAGACAATCCCCCCTCAAGTTTACTTTCTTCGGGTTGGGGCGGGGGGGGGGGGCGGAGAATGCACGTTTACAGACAAATAAATACAGCATATGTACAAAACAAATAGAAAGCAATGAGGACTGGTACTAACAACTGGGAAATGATCTTGAAGGAGGTGGCATTTGAGTTAATTATAGGAAGCTAAATTTTTTACAAAAAAAATATCACTTGAGAACCAACACTGTTAGAAAATCACTTTTGGGCCTTAGGTACTTCTCCCTCTATTCTCAAGTTAAGTCTTCCTCTCTACCTGGAGTTTTGCTGTTCAATCATGCCCCAACTCTCTCTGAACTTGTGGCCCATAGCATGCCAATACTGTCCATGGGGTTTTCTTGGCAAAGATACTGGAGCAGTTTGCTATTTCCTTCTCCAGTGGATTAAGGCAAATAAGGTTTGACTGCACTCAGGAAAATGAGTCTTCCTAACTCCAGACCCAGCACTCTATTCATTGTGCCACCTAGCTGCCCAAGGGTCAAGAAGGCCTGAGTTAAAGTCCCACCACAAACATTTGGTAGGTTGCTCCCCAGATACATTATGTCGTTATCATTTGTAGTTATTTGGAAGGGGATTTATATATTGTTGCTTCTCGTTTTATTATTATATACAAATACTGTTGACTTTTGATGATTCTGTAGCCTACAACTTTACTAAAGCTATTATTATGTCAGTATTTTTGCTGATTCTCTAGGATTTTCTAAGTAAAGCATCTTATTATCAGCAAATAGGGATACTTTTCTTTTTCTCTTTATCTATCTTTATATCTCTAATCTCATTCTTATCTTACTGATATTGCATTTCCACAACTTCAAACAGTGGAGAAGGCATTCTTGTTTCATTCTCAGATTTATTGTAAAAGGTTCCAGTGTATCCCTATTGCACATCATGCTTGCTTTTGATTCTAGACAGATGGCTTTTAAGGCATTTTTTAAAAAGGTACCTCTATGCCTTTAACTGGTAGTGTTTGTCAAAGGCTTTTTCTTCAAGTATTGAGATATCATGTGGTTTTGGAAGTTATCATTCATATGATTATATAGCTTTCCTAATGCTGAACCATCTTTGTTTCCCTGTATATTCCCCCTTGGTCACATCCAAGGATTTCCTGGATAAATTTCTATAGACCATTTGATAGGACTTTAAGATTTTTGCATCAATGTTCATCAATGATATTGGCCTATTAATTTTGTTGTGTGCTATCCTTCCCTGGTTAAGGCATTAGGATAGTTTTGTCTCATCAAAGATTCTAGTAGGGTGTTTTCTCAATTTTTGAGGATAATTTGTTAAGCATGAGTACTGTCCTTTAAAAGCTTGATGGGAATCTACTGTAAATCCATCAGGACCAGTTTTTCTTTTGGTACCTAGTTTACAACTATATCTAGCTCCTCTTCTGAGATTGGTTTAAGATCTAAATGTGATTTTTTTTTATAGTTTGGGGATCTTACATTTTTGAAGGTATTCCTCTGTTTCTTTTGTGTTGTTGTGTTAGCCTATAACTATGTATAATATAATCTGTTTGTTTTTATTTCCTCTGATTTTGTTGATTTCACCTTTGCTATTTTATTGATTTTATGCTCCTTTCTTTTTAATTAGATTAGCTAAGAATTTGTCAATTTTATTAAGCCTTTTCAAAGAATGTTTTTATTATTACTTATTATTTGCATGTATTTCTTTTGGTTTCCAATTTACTTTCCTCAGTTTTTTACTATCTCCTCTTTTGTGCATATTTCATATTTGCTTGTTGGATTTCTAATGTTGACAAATCCATATTGAGCCAATTAACCCTCTTTTGTTATTTTTGGAAGTTTTCCTGAGGACTGCTTTAGCAGCATCCCACAAATTTTGGTATATTGTTGAATCATTAACATTTTCTTTTGCATGATTATTAGTTATTTCCATGATTTTTGATTCACTCATTATTTAGGATTTCATTGTTAAGTCTTCATTTGGGTCTATATCACTTGTCATCCACAAACCAATTTCAATTTACCAGCATTATAGCTGGTAAAGGATATATTGAGCCTTTTTTGTTTCTTTTGGCATTCTCTTTCTGCCCTATTACAGATTCAATTTTGGTGAAAGTTTCACATAGTGCAGAGAAATATGTATATTCTTTTGTTGTCTCATTTAGAAGATGACATAAATCTTCTCTTTTCTCCAGCAATTTGTTCAATTATATAATTTTCCTTTTTATCCTTGTTAGACATCCAAGAGAGAAATAGTGAAGTCTCCTGTCACTATTGTGTAACTGTCTGTCTTTTTGTGGCTCAGGTGTTTCCTTTATGAATTTGGATGCTACGGTATTTGGAGTGTAAAAGTTTAAAACTGATAGTAGTTGTCTATGGTTCATTTCAGCCCAATATAGTTTCCTTGTTTGTCCCTTATTTTTTCAATGTTTTTGCTTTGACAGCATGATTGCAACTTTTATTTTGATTCATTTTATACATAGTAAATATTTATCCATCGCTTCAGTTTTTCTTTATGTCTGTTTTTTATGTTTCTTGTAAGCAACAGATTGTAGGGTTTTATTTTCTTATCCAGATTGTCACTTTTTTTTATTTAATCCATTCACATTTAAAGTTATGCTAGGTTTATATTTTCCTTCAACTGTCTCTAATATTGGTTTTTTAAAATGGTTTCCACTCCCCTTTTACTGTAAATACAGTATTGTTTCTTCAGTTAATCTTTTTTTTTTTTTAAGGTGGCCTTGTTCCCACTGACTCTTCCTTTTGACTCAATCCCCTCCTCTCATTTGTTACCCCTTCCCCCTTTTGGGTTTTGCTTATTAGTTCCTTTTTCTCTTCTGCTTTTATCTGCTTATGTAATTGTGCCACTCCCCTCTTCCTTTTCCTCTTAGTCAAGTAGATTCTCCATTCTTCTCTTACCCTTCAACTGGGTTTTTGTTAATCAGTTTTTTAAAATGAGATTATCATCATCCTTTTAAAAAAATGATCTCTCTTGGGGGCAGCTAGATGGTGCAGTGGATAGAGCACCAGCCCTGGATTCAGGAGGACCCAAATTCAAATCCAGCTTCAAACACTTGACACTTACTAGCTGTGTAACCCTGGGCAAGTCACTTAACCCTCAATGCCCTGTTCCCCACCCCCCATCTCACTCTCTTCTTTATCCATCTTCATTCTCAGATTCATAACGCTCTCATGGTCTAATTTCCCTGGATTCCTTATGTAATGAAAGCTTTCAAGGTAGCCATCCTAGTCTCTCCTCTCTAGGCAGTTTCTGCCACTGTCATAGTTTTGCCCCATGGATCCCCCCTTTCCCCTGTGCCTCAATCACAGAACAATGCTAATTATTGCAGATGTCAGGGAGGACACTGCCCCATGGTAGGGCCCCTCCTCCAGCATGTCCCTGATCATACAGCCCACCACTGATCTACACCTTCTCCTGGTTACTCTCGATCTGCACCCCAACATGTCTCAAAATCTCCTGCCTGGGCCTATGCTCTCCCACTCCTTCAGGTGCCACTTGCCTCCAGGGGTTTCAAGTCCCCTCCCTCCCAATGTAGGACAAGTAGACTTTCCAAGCACCAAATTCTCTAGGTCATGTCCCCATCTCCCTTCACAGACCACTTTTCTTCAACCCCCTCCCACCAACTATGGATTGACTCCATCATTTCCCTCCCCTTTTAAATTCTTATTCTCTCCTCCCCTACTTCTCTGCAGAGAAGTCACCTTTCCCTCATTGTTAGCCCTCGATTTGACCCCAGCACATCTCTCATTCTTTCCTATGCCCTTGTACATCCTTCTTTCATGGGGTCTCTCATGTTGTAACATAGTCCCACCAAAAAGAAGAGAACTGATTCACCTGTAGAAAGGGTGTAAGCCAGATCATTTCCACAATGCAGAGGCATTCTGTTATGTCCTCACTGTTACCTTTATTGGATTTCTGCCTTCACCCATTTCCCTGGGTACATTTAGAAAAAAGTCTCTTACTTGTGTGGTCCTTGCTGCATTTATTCACTTCTCCTGTATTTTTGTTGGTTGGGGTGTTTAAAAAACAAATTATCTTTTTAGTTCTGTTTTTCCTCCTAAAAATGTTTTAAACAGTTCTTTATTTTGCTGAAATATCTTTTTTCATGTACAGGCATACATTGGGAGATAGTGAGGGTTCAATTCCAAACTACCACAATAAAGCAAATCACACAAAATTTTTGGTTTACCAGTGAATATAAAAGTTATGTTTACCTTACACTGTAGTCTATTAAATGTATGATATTATGTCCAAAAACAAAACAATGTACATACCTTAATTTCAAAACATTTTATTGCTAAAAAATGCTAACCATCATCTGAGCCTTCAGTGAGTTGTGATTTTTTTGCTGGTGGAGGGTCTTACCTTGACGTTGATGGCTTGTGACTGATTGGGGTGTGGTTGCTGAAGGTTGGCAATTTCTTAAAATAAGACAACGATGAAGTTCTCTACACTGATAACTCTTCCTTTCACTTGAACACTTGGAAGCCACAGTAGGTTCTTAATTGGCCCAGTTTCAATGTTATTGTGTCACAGGGAGTAGAGGAGGCCCAAGAACAGGGAGATGGGGGAATGGCTGGTCAGTGGAGCAGTCAGAACACATTCATAATTTAAGTTTGCTGTTTTATATGGCCATGGTTCATGGCACTCCAAAACAATTACAATAGTAACATCGAAAATCACTTATCACAGATCACCATAAAAGATAAAATAATAAAGTTTGAAATAATGAATTTTCAAAATGTGACACAGAGATACAAATGTGAGCACATGCCATTGAAAAAATGGGGCCAATAAGACTTACTCGATTTGGGTTGCCACAAAACTTCAATTTGTAAAATAAAAAAAAAATGCAATTATCTGTAAAGCACAATAAAACAAAGTATGCTATATACTTAAACTCAGATTTGCAAGGCAAGTAATCCTGAGTGCCACTGTTATTTAAATTTCCTTTCTAATCTCTGAGAGAACTAGTTTCTGAATTGAGTTGTTCAATTTAACCAGCATGTATCTTGAGGTGTCTTCAGCCTTGGGTTTTTTTTTCTGGAGGCAATCTGTGAATTCTTTCCCACATCTTCTGTGTTCAGAAGTTCTAAGCAACTCTATTATTTCCTATATCATGGTGTTAAGGTTTCTTTGTCCTGTCATGTTCTCCCAGGAGACTTATAATCCTTAGAGCTTGTCTTTATATATCTTTTCTTTTAGGTAACAATGTTTTGCTTGCAGAGTATATTTTCTTTTAATGTTATGATCTAGATTATTCTAAGCATTATTTTTTCTATGCAGTAAATGCTCTCATAATTTTCATTTTCCTTTTGAATCACTCAGAAAAAGCATGCTGTGATTACATGTTCTCCTCAAATTCTACAGTCCTCTGTCATATCAGGAGATGGATGATTTTCTTTTGTTTTGGAGTATTTATTCACAGATGTTTGAACTCATTTATTAGATCTGGAAACCGTATTTCCTTCTGTTATTACTATGTTTCCTGTTGATTTATTTGTTTGTGTTTAAGGTCTCTAAGCTTTCTTCTTCCTGAAATCTTTGGTAATTTCAGGCTTTCTTAATTTTACCCAATCACTTTCTGACTCCCTCCCCATCTGATTCTAGTTTCCTTGGGAGGCAGATCTCAAAGTGCCTCAGCTTCTGCTTCTGCCCCTGCCCTGAGCAATTCACAGTTCACCAGTCTGGGTTTAGGCCCTAAGTGGCTTTTGGTAGAATTGGTCCAGGTGGCTTAGTGTAGTACTGTGCAGTGTTTCCCCTACCCTCCCCACATATATACACTGTGACGTCCCACTCCCTCTATTCCTTAATTCTTTGATCAGGCAATGACAGTTCAGAGCTTTGCAGCACTGGTGCTACAGGATTCTGTGCTCCAGGAGGTTTTTGCTCCTGAGAAGCTGGGACTGGCTGGCTGGCCAAGGCAAATTTCCACAGCCTGTAGTTGGGGTCTCCATGGCACAAGAAAGAGGGAGAGACGACCAAAGTGGTGTCTGTGTGTGTGTGTGTGTGTGTGTGCGTGCGCGCGTGTGTGTGAGAGAGAGAGAGAGAGAGAGAGAAGGGGGGGGGAGGTCTTTTGCCTTTGAGTCTAGTGCAGCCTTTCAGTCAGTAGTATGGGAAGTAGGGAAGGATGTGCTAAGCGAGCTCAGGAGTCAGTGAGTTATCAGCTCATGATTTCCATGACCATGGAGATAGGTGAAATGGCACTATCTTTGGTGCTTAGCTTCTGTTTTGGAAAAGTCTAAGAAGTCATAGGGATAAGAGAAAATGTTTAGAGTGAGCTCCCGAACTCATGACACGATCGCTCCAAAAAACATCCAAATAATGCCATAGGAAAATGCCCGGAGCAGCAAAACTCACAGAAGAATGTGCTGAAATCATCTTCTAACCAAGAACAGCTTGGAAGGTAAGAAGGAGGGAGCTGCTGTGCTGATACAGGAGTTGGGCACAACCCCACAGTCACCCTGACACAGATCAAGTCCCAGGAAGGCCTCACCAGAGAAGGAGACCCCCAGAGCCTCTGAATCAGCTGAAGTGCCGGTATCGTCTGGAACTAAGCTCACAGTCTGGTGAGTGGGCTGAACCCTGGGCAGGGGGGAGACTATAGGGGTCTATGCTGGTGCTAAGGCAGAACTTGGATTTTACACCCCTACTGAGAACCAGGTGATAGGCTTGAGTAGAAGTGGCCCAGGTAGGGGAGGGGCACAGGCTCGTCAGAGCTAACAACCACAACACACAAAGCTGGTTGATTAGCAAGTTGTTCTGGGGTCATCTACAGACCAGGGAACAGGCCAGGTGAGTGAAGAACCTGATCCTCCTTAAATCATACCACCTGGGACTTCTTAAGCTTGGGATACTGCAGCCTGGAAACAGTGCCCCACTTTAAGGACCTAAGAGTCTAGTAAAAGAAAGGCAAGATGAGCCGACAGAGAAAGATGAGGACCATAGAAAGTTTCTTCAGTAACAAGGAAGACCAAGGGGCACCCTCAGAAGAAGATGTCAACATCAGGGCCCCTATATATCTAAAGCTTCCAAGAAAAATGCGAATTGGTCTCAGGCCATAGAGGTGCTCAAAAAGGACTTTGAAGATAAAATTAAAGAGGTAGAGGAAAAAATGGAAAAAGAAATGAGGATGATGCAGGAAAGACATGAGAAAAAAGTCAACAGCTTGAAAAGTCAAATGGAAAAGGAGGTACAAAAGCTCTCTGAGAAAAATAATTGCCTAAGAATGAGGATTGAACAAATGGAAGCCAGTGACTTTATGAGAAACCAAGACACAATAAAGCAAATCCAAATGAATAAAAAAATAGAGGGCAATGTGAAATATCTTCTGGGAAAAACTGCCGACCTGGAAAATAGGTCCAGGAGAGATAATTTGAAAATTATTGGTCTACCTGAATATCATGATGAAGGAAAGAGCTTAGACACCATCTTCCAAGATATTCTCAGGGAAAATTGCCCTGAAATTCTAGAAGAAGCAGCTAAAATAGAAATTGAAAGAATCTACCGATCACCTCCAGAAAGAGATCCCAAAAAGAAAACTCCTAGGAATATTATAGCCAAATTCCAGAGCCCTCAGGTCAAGGAGAAAATATTGCAAGCTGCCAAAAAGAAAGAATTCAAGTACTGTGGAGCCCCAGTCAGGACAGCACAAGATCTAGCAGCTTCTACATTAAAGGACCAGAGGGCATGGAATATGATATTCCAAAGGGCAAAGGAAATGGGATTACAACCAAGAATCACCTACCCAGCAAAACTCAGCATAATCTTTCAGCAGAAAAAAATGGGACTTTAATGAAAAAGAAGACATTCAGATATTTGTGATGAAAAGACCTGAACTGAATGGCAAATTTGACTTTCAAATATAAGACCCTAGAGAACCATAAAAAAAAAAAAAATTGGAGCTGGGGGACATACCTGGGGTTGTACAGTGGGCAAATGTCTTGTGTCTGAGGCCGGGTTTTGGCTGGGATCCCCTGGGTACAGGGGTGATACGAACTCAATGGGGGAGGGGGAAGGGCAGAAGCGAAATCCTACATGAAAGTAACAGGAAAAGGCTTATGGAGTGGGGGAAGAGATGGGAGGGGAGCAGGGCAGTAAATGAATTTTACACTGATCAGAAAAGGCTCAAAGATCTTAAACTCATCAGAGCTGCCTCAAGGAGGGACTAACACACACACACACACACACACACACACACACACCCAACTGGGTGGAGTAATCTATTTAATCTGGGCAGTAAATGAGCCTAACACTCATCAGAATTGGCTCAAAGACCTCAATCTCATTAGAATTGGCTCAAGGAGGGACTAATGTACACACTCAATTGGGTAGAGTAATCTTTATAACCCTGTAGGAAAATAGGAGGGGAAGGGGATAAAGAGAGAGGGGCAAAAGAAGGAAGGGCAGAGTAGGGGAGGGGACAGACAGAAGCAAATCCCTTTTGAAGAGTGATAGGATGAAAGAAGATGGATAATAAATATCCTGGGGAACTGAATAGGATGGAAGGGAAACAGTTAACAATAGTAATCATGAAAAAGAGAAAAGGGAAAAAAATTGTACAAAACATATTTATAGCAACTCTTGGTGGAGGCTAAGAATTGAGAATCAAAGGAATGTCCATCAATTGAGGAATGATGGAAAAAGTTGTGTTATATGATTGTAGTGGAATGGACTTGTGCCACAGGAAATGACACACAGGATGATCCCCGAAAAACCTTGAAAGACTAATGAACATCGATGTATGGTGAAGTGAGCAGAGCTGAGAGGACATTGTGCATAGTGACAGCAGTATTGTTCAATGAGTAATTGTGAATGACTTAGCTACTCTCAGCAGTACAATGATCCAGGACAATCCCAAGGAACTAATGAGGAAGCATACTATGCACTGCTATAGAAAGAAATGATAAAAAGAACACTTGTGGATTGTACATATATAACCTGATTGCGATCTTGTGCAGGGGGAAGGAAAGGGAGGGAGGGAGAACTAAGAAAAATAGAAAGAAAAAAAAAAGAGAGAAAATGTTTAGTTCTCAATCTTGCTGCTTACCTCAAAAGCCTTCTAATTGGCCTCCTTATCTTGTTTCCCCATTTTCTAATGCATCCTCCACTCAACAGCCAAACTTATTTCTAAAGCATAGATCTGACCACATTACTCCCCATGGTCAAAAATGCTCTCTAAGTTCCCGATGGCCTTGAGAATCAAATATAAATTCTTCTGGTATTTAATGCCCTTTACGAAATGACCACAACCTACCAATGTACTTTCTGGCTTTTTATATGTGACTCCTCTTCACTCATTCTACATTCCAATCAAAATGGCCCATTTGTTATTCTCCATACATTATGCCTTTACATAGGCTATTCTCCTATGCAGGGCATGAACTTCCCTCCTCACCTCCAGCTCTCAGAATCCTAAATGCTCAATGCCCTAAATGCTCAAATGCCACCCCCTACAAACAACTAACCTACTAGTACCAGGTACTGGGGACAAAAAGACAAAAATGAAAACCGATGAACTGAAGTTTATATTCAAATGGGGAAGCAGCATATAAATAAGCATACAAAGAATAACTAATACCAAAAAAAGGCAACTAAAAAATCAATATAAGGTCATTTTGTGAAAGAATGCTCTAACACCTGGGGTATCAGGAAAGACCATTAAATGACTCTTGAAGGAAGCAAGTGATTCTTAATGGTGGAGATGAAAGAGTGTATGGAAACCAGTGCAATAGCATGCAGGTAGAGAGTAGAAAAAGGTCAGTTTGGCTGGATTGTAGCACCCCAGAAGGGTAGTAATGTATAAACATTGAAAGGAAGGTTAAGGATAAGTTGTGGAGGGCTCTAAATGGCAAAGAGAGGATTTTATATTTGATCATACAAATAACAGGGAGCCATAAAAGCTTACTGAGTAGGAAGTGCCATGGTGAGACATGTAAGCTTTTCATTTCTTCACATGTCAAATAGCAGTGGAGAAAGAGGGCAACATTCCTTCACTCCTGTATTTACTGAAAAAGCTTTATTTCTCTATTGCATAGAATGTTAGCTTATGGTCTTAGAGACTTTTTTTCATTTTAAAAAAAAGCCCTTCTATGCCTACTTTGCAGGATTTTTGTTTTGAGCATAAATGAGTTTTGTGCTTTGCTATGACATTTTCTGAATTTATTGTTATGATCCTTTGTTTCTGAATGCTTTTATTTTTAATATTACTATGTTAATATTCCTGCATCCCTGGAATAAAACAAACTTGATCATAGTGAAAACAATTTAGTGCTATATATTTTTGCTAGGATTTTATTTACAATAGTTTAATTGACATTCATTACTAGCATTACTTCGTAGAACTCTTTGGACTATATTTGGAATAGGACTATACTTATCTTATAAAGAATTCAGATCTGAATTTTGGATAAATCACTTTGGCAGTTACACGGAGGATGATCTATACAGAGAATAGAGGTAGATTAGGGAGACCAAGGAGCAGGCTATTATAACGTTCCAGGTGAAAGGCTTTGAGATATTGAACTAGGTGGTGCCTATGTTAATAAAATGTGTAGGAGGTAGAAATGACAAGATTTGGCAAATGATTAGATTTGTGAGTGAGAGAGGATGAAGAGTTGAGAATGAGGCCAAGATAATGAAAGGATGCAAATGCCCTCAGAAAGAAATAGGGAGGTTCAGGAGCACTTTGGGGGAAAGATGAGTTCTGTTCAGGACATGTTGAGTTTGAGATATTTGGGGGTCAAATGTGAAGGATGTTGCAGAGGTAGAAACAGAAAAGAACTGACAACTAAGATGACTCCCAAAATGACAATAGTCTGTGTTGAAAGAGCTGCAGAAAGATGAGAGGCACAGTTACAATGTTGGCAGAGCTGTGAATTCATCACATCCATTTTGAAAAGCAATTTGGAATTATGGAAATAAGAATGTCCACACATGAACAAATATCCTAAAATGTCCATACCCTTGACAAAGATTTCATTACTGGGCTTACTTCGCAGTGCTATTTCACTGATCTGATTTTGTGCCCTTCTAAAATCTGAGTGGCTAAAGTTAAATCATTTTTATTAGCTTTCTCAATTTTATTATTTCTATGGGGTTTTTTGGTTTCTAATTTATTTATCTAGTTTTTAATATCTCCTCTTTTATGCTGTTTAAGTTTATTATTATTATTTTCTTTTGGTGAGGCAATTGGGGTTAAGTGACTTGCCCAGGGTCACACAGCTAGTGTCAAGCGTCTGAGGCCAGATTTGAACTCAGGTACTCCCGACTCCAAGGCCGGTGCTCTATCCACTGTGCCACCTAGCTGCCCCAGTTAAGGTTTATTTTTTAGCTGTTTTTAAAAATGTGTATTCATTTAATTAATCTACTCTTTTCCTATTTTATTAAAGGATGTTCTTAGAAATGTGTTTTTTTTTCTGTGAGGAAATCTGGAGCTGCATCGCAGAAATTTTGGTATGTTGTTTCATGATTATGATATTCATATAATTAATGACTATTTTTATAATTTGTTCCTTGATCCACTCATTATTTAGGATTTCATTGTTAAGTTTTCATTTGAGTCTATGTCTTTTGTTTGTGGTCCTTGAAATGATTACTGTTTTTATTGCAATCTGGTCTGTAAAGGATACATTTACTATTTCTACCTCTGTGCCCTAATACATGGCCATTTTTTGTAAAAGTTGCATGTGTTGCTGAGAAATACATATATTCTTTTGCAGTCTCATTAGGACACCACCAGTCTTTTTAGCTCTAGTTTCTCAAGTAATTTTTTCAGATATACACTACATAAATTTTCAGACTTCTTTAATTTATTGATTGGTTTTACTCATTTTTTCAATCTCTTTTAAATAATTGAAAATATTATTTATTACATGGGATGGGTTTACAGTGGGAGAGACATGGGGAGAAAGTCTAGTGACTTAAGAAACAAAATTTATCAATAAAATTTTTTAAAAATGTAAATCAACAAACATTTTAGTAAATGCTTACTTTGTTACAGGCACTATGATAAATTGGGGACATGGGAAAAATTAGTCCCATGTCCTCAAGGACTATATATATATATTTCCTTTTTTGGTGAGGCAATTGGGGTTAAGTGACTTGCCCAGGGTCACACAGCTAGTATGTGTCAAGTGTCTGAGGCTGGATTTGAACTCAGGTCCTCCTGAAGGGACTTTATAGTTTAACGAGAAATTTAGGACATACTGAGTTTGAAGGACTTTAGGGCACGTGGTCAGAAATGCTAAAAAGGCATTTGGTCATCCAGCACTGAAGCTCAGGAGAGAGACTTGGCTTGGATAATATGGAAGCCACCTACATAGGGAATGGCAATTACACATAGAGGACCCAGGACAGAGCTTTGGAGGTTCATTCACAATTGAGGTCGTATACAGATGAAACAAGAGCTTGGGAGGAATGGTCAGACTAGGTCAGAGCTGTCAGGTAGAAGGAAAACCAGGAGAGAGAGCAGTGTCACAAAAATCTAGAGAGGAGAGTATTACAGGAGGGTGGTCAACAGTGTCAAATGTCACAAAGGGCAAAAAAGGGCAAGTATTGAGAAAAAGCCATTAGATTCAACAATTAAAGAGGTTGTTGGTGACATTGGAGAAAGCCGTTTCAGTCTGGTGATGCTGGAAATCAAGTGGAAACACTAAGTAGTGGCAGCTTTTTCTAAGAGTCAAGCTGTGAAAGAAGGGAGAGAGCGAGCCTGATAACGTGAAGGAATGGTTATGGTATAAAGAAGGGTTTTGAGGGATGGGGGAGACTTGGGTATGCTTTTTGGCAAGAGAGAAGGAACTAGTGGGCAGTGAGAGATGAAAGAGAAGGAATGTTCAAAAAGGCAATCAGGTGTAGAAGATAGGAGAGGCTGGAAGTAGGAGGAATTAAGAGCACAAGGGCTGGCCATGGCAGCCCCTTCATCCAAGACTGGAGTAAAAAGGAGAGGATGTGGGATGTCAAGAGGTTGTGAGATGCACAAAAGGAAGGAAGGAGGCAGGCAGGCAGGTCCTGGTGAATGACCTCCATTTTGATCCCTCTTGCTCCTATGTCCTCTTCCCTGAATTATTTTATACTTTCACATAAATACTTCATTTGGCCTGATAAATCTTAGTGAAAAAGAATCTTTCATTTTTGTCATTGACTCCCCAGAGCACAGAGAAGTATCTGGCACATAAATCCTAGCTAGCTAACTAGGAAAAAAAAGACACTGACAATTTGTTTTTTTCTTTTCTTATGAATGTAAAATAAAACTTGAATTGTTTAAAGAATGACAAGGAAAATACAGACTTACTACCAAAATGTTTGGCTGTATTAAAATTGTCAATGCTTTCAACATAGAAAAACCAAAGAAGTTCCTTGTTTTACAAATTTAGAGCTGAAAGAGAACCCCATCTTTTCGTATTACAAATGAATAAAGTACAACCACTAAGGTTAAGTGATTTGTCTAAGGTAACACAACTGTTAGTCACAGACCTGGAACTTGAACTGGGTCCTCCAGCTCCAAACCCAGGATTCTTTTCCTATACCAATTGGCCAATTAAAATAAAATTAAGCTTTACTTACTTTTTTTTTAAAGTGAGGCAACTGGGGTTAAGTGACTTGCCCAGGGTCACACAGCTAGTAAGTGTTCAGTGTCTGAGGCCGGATTTGAACTCAGGTACTCCTGACTCCAGGGCCAGTGCTCTATCCACTTCGCCACCTAGCTGCCCCTACTTATTTCTTAATACTAATATGCCTCAAAAATGCCTCATTTAAAAGTACTGAAGAATATGGCAGGAAAATGTTTTCACTGAAGGAAGAATTTAATGAAAGATTAAGAATTTTTTAGAACTTCATACTAATTATTCATTACCTTTGAAAAGTTGGAGGTAGAAAACATTCCAGAAAGTTTATAAACTGAGCTGATTAGTTTGTGGTGAAATATTGCTCTAATTAGAAATTTTCAGGGAACAAAAACGTTACTTGTACTTAACCAACCACCCTTTCCCCTCCCCCCAACACACATAGTTGAGGTCCTGGGCAATGAGAATAGCTCTCTTTGGTAGCACTTACCCATATAAACAATTCTTCTTAGAAATGTAACAATCTAAAAATGAGAAAAAGACTAAGAAACATTTAATAGCATCAGTGAAGGTGGTTGTACAGAACTTTTTTTTTTGGCCAAGGATTATGAAGCTCTTAAAATCAAAATGTCAAATTACTACCCAACTCAGGTGAAATTATTTACATTTTCAGATAATGTCATTAATGTGCATTTATAATTCTACTTATTTTTGAGATTTGGTTATTATTAAAACTGCTAAACAATCAAGTCAAGAAAAGCTTACTTTTTTCTCCAAAAGAGTTTGATCTAAAAAATAAGTGCACTTCAGAATATTTAAATATATACATTTTTTGGTTAAATAGTAGTATTACTCTTCTCATTTTCAGAAAATCATCATGATTTTTTTGAGTACTGGATTAGATTACTTCTGAGCTAATGACAAAGCATGTGGTTATCTGATTCTAAGCGACCACTTAAATTAAGGGAAATTAGCAAGTTTCAGTTTTGCTTCTCCCCTTGCATCATAAGCATCATTCGTATCAACATAAATCAAAAGGTATCTAAGTATCTATCAACCCTACTTATTTTCTCACACACCAGATATTTACATGCCCACTGACTTTGTCCCAATGAAAAAGACCTAAAGCCTCTACTTAAAAACAAGTCCCTAAATAATAACTACTAGATGAGTATGTTATTTTTATTAAGGTTAAGAACATGCAAACAACAGATACACAGTGTTGCATAAAAAATGAAATCTATCAGCCCAGTATCCAAAGTACCTCTGTTCACTTTTCTTAATCACATCACCATTCCTGACAGGACATTTGCTTAAATCCATGTAAAGGACAGGTGCCACTCCTATGTATGACTAGAAAAATTTAAGTGTGCCTTTACCCAAGGAGCTGTTTCATTTTATCTTTTTATCCCCATTGCATAAGCATACAGTGGTCTTTAATGAATGCTTGTTGTCTGAATAATGCTGTGTCACTTACCTCAGTTTTGCCATGACTGTACACATTTTAAACATTCTGACCTTGGTCGGGCATTTTTGAAGCACTTTGCAGCTGGCGTTCTATTTATGGGCAAAGGAGCTATGTTAATCAGTATCTAAAATCTTGAAGTTTCCATTTTAATGTTACAGAGTCTTTAAATTTCAATTGTCATTGTTTATTACTATATTGGCTACATTCTCTACAATTTCAGCAGCATCTTAAAGAGACAGTTAATATGTTTATGTACAGTGAAAAACAAAATGGCTTGCAACATTAAAAACAAGAGCCACAGTTTAAATGTACAATATTAAATGAGAACCTGTGGAAATATAGCCTCCTTTTTCTGCAACATGGACAAAACTTACTTACATATAAGTATTCAGCATCATGAATGTGACAGCAAAAGGAGTAATGTACAGGAGAGAAATACAGCATCCTGAAAAGAAAAGAAAAACAGAAAAAAAAAAAGCTTCTACCATACAAGGCAGTTGGAAAATGTTTCACATTTTAACACATCTGGACAAACCACAAGAAACATTTCTTTATAGGAATACCTTCCCACCTTCTTGCCAATAGGAACCTTCCAGAAACGCAGAATAACCACGAACAATTTTGAAATCTAGATTCTGTGCCCACAGGATTAGAGCACAAGAAATTGACTTAGAAGAGCTGATATGTCCAACATATTCAGTTATACATGCCTTGATTGTTAATGAATTGCCTACTTTTATTATCTCTCCATGACTTACAGTCAACTTGCACCTTAAGGAGGTCATTCATTTTTTTTTTTGCCAAGGTAAAAGCAACATCATTTAGCAGCAATTATAGCACTTTCAAGAAGACTTAAAAAAAAATACAATATCCAATTAGAAAAAGCCATACTTTAAACATTTATACAAGAATAAGCTGCTGAAACTTGTGTATAATTGAAAATATCACATCTGTACAACAATTTACAATAGAACTTGAAGGGAATTGATCATTATCCTGCATAGAACTGGTCTGGATTTGGTTACATACTGCCATTTACTTTTTCATCACAAGGCCAGGAAATGAATTATGAAACACTTGTTAAAAATTCTAACATTTTGGAAACACAGCAAATGGTACAATTTAGCTAATTCAACAAGATTTCAAAATATGCAGCTCATTTAATTAAGGGTTAAAGTATCTAGGAGTAACTCACCATTCAAAATAACCAATGGGAAAAAAGATATATGGTTTTGAGGTATAACTCTGCAAAAGCCCAAAGAGGGAAAAAACAAAGTTTAACTCTGTTCAAAAAGTTTATGATATTCCGTTATTCCATGACACAAGGTAACTATCACTCACTTCTTACTTTGGTGTCAGCAGAATTCCTGCTGAATGGCTAATGCATGGACACAGGCACTGTAGTTCTTGTGTTAGAATTTGTCTGATATTTCCTCCACGAATTTAAATAATGAAAAACTACCCTTCATATTAGAACTCTCCAGTATCAGCCAAAAATTTATTTAAGTATTATAAAGGTTATTTACAATGTCTCCCCCCCGAAAAAAGCCCCCCAAGGCCCATTTTCCCCTCTTAAACACAGTACTCTTGTCTGTGTACAAGAGGTAGTGATCCTTCAATGGTTAAGGTTACAGTCAGAAGGGTACATTTATTCACAGTCCATGATCCACTCGAATACAAATTACACTAAAGAAGAACTTCAGTTTGAAAAGTTTTCAATCTTGTCTTGTGTAAAAAAACACTCAGATGCTCTCAAATAAGTCTGCATTTGAAAACAATTGAAAGACATCATGCCATTCTTGGAGTCACATCAATAAGAAATTATACTTGAAGAAGGGGGGGTAGGGGCTGTCAGTCCAGCCATATGTAAATTTCCTGAAGAATTTGATCTTCTCATGTGCGGGAGAAGGTAAGGATCATTAGCCAGTTGGTGGACATCAAATCGATCCTCTTTACGGTATGCTAAACAACGTCTTATGAAAGCCTAAAAAACAGAATTCAGAAAGAAAATGTCAAAAATTTTAAATATATTTTCCCCTAAATGTTAGCTTAACAGTATATTCCTAGAGGAGGATTAATAAGTTTTTGAGACAACTATGTGAGTTGTGAACATGGGTTCAATTAATCTTTATACAAATGACTCTCAAATCCATATAAACCAGCTAAATCTCTCAACTCTAGTGCATTTAGACATTATAAAGGTTGATTTACATTACATATCATACTTTAAAAGAATAACACAAGTCTTATCTATTATTTTCAAAATAAAATTTAAGTTTTCTGTAAGGGAAAAAATTATAATCTATATTTTGAAATAGCTTGTTCTGAGATTCGAAAATAAACTTTCAATAAGATATCTGCAGCGTAGAAAAATATTTGTCATCTTTTTAAATTCACATGAGTAAAATGATTATTTTGTGTAGAACTTTATCCACTTAAAAAATTAATAGATTAATACCCCTTTATTTTCTTTTTTTAGGAAGCTAATTCTCATTTTCTCATCAGATTCTACATTATCATATGATTAGAGAGTTCCTAGGAATCAAAGATTTTTTTTTCTCCTCATATCTTAAAATAGGCCAAGAATGGATAAAGGGGAATGAATTCTAATCTTGTTTTTGATTCAAATTTTTTTGTGAAAACCAAATGTCATAATTTGCTTTGCTTAACCAAGTCCAGGTTAAAGTAATTACAGGATAGAAATAAAGAATACACGGTTTTCCTCTGATATCTCTTCTCTCTATATAGTCTTTCCTGATAATATCATTGGCTCTTATAGATTTAACTATCATCTCTATAACCCCCAACCATCATCCATCTCTTGAGCTCTGGTCCTGCATCCTCAACTGCTTAAGTATCTCCACCTGCATACACACACACACACACACGCATATGCTATCTCAAAACACAACATGTCAAAACCAACTCAAATCCAATCCTCCCAACTTCCTATTTCTGTTGGGCATACTTCCATTCTTCCAGTTACCCTGGTTTGCAAACTAGAAGTCATCCCTGACTCTTCACTCTTTCTCATTTCCCCAAAGCCAAGTAGTTGCCAATTCTTACTGATTCTACTCCTCAAACTCTTTTGCATCTGGTCTTCCCTCTCTACTCCCACTACAATGACCTCAAAGCAGACCTTTATCAATAGTCAGCTGGACTATTACGGTAGTCTCCAAATTGCTCTTCTGAAATCTAGTGTCAATTCCTCTCCAACCCACCCCACCCTCCAGAAAGTTACCAAACTGATATTCCAAAAGTTTAGGTCTGACTATATCACTCTCCTGCTCAAAAAGTGAGGCTCCCTACAAAATCTTCTTTCTGGCACTTAAACGCTTTCAAGTTCTGGCTCCAGAATCTCTTTCCAGGATTATTCTCATTATTCTCCATCATGTACTTCACACACCAACCAGACTGGTCTACTTACTGTTCCCTGCCCATGGCACTCCATTTCTTGCTCCCATACCCTTTATACAGGCTCTGCTGCCTTCATCCCTATAATGCTCTCTGCCCTTCATTTTCAGGTCTTAGGATCTCCTGCTCCCACCTCTTTCAATAGGCCTCTCCTGATTCCCATTAATGCTCCCCTGACTCTAATCACTGTGCATACAAACTATGAGCATCTTGTATGCTCTTAGTAGAATATAAGCTCCTTGAGGGCAGGGTTAGTCTTACTTTTGTCCGTACACACACACACACACACACACACACACAGAGCATGTAAGCATAGGGGGATTTTAAAGCACCACCACCTTCAACACTGAAAAAAGTTTTACTGAAGAGTATACCATACAACTATGGTAATGGAGAAAGGCCATAAAAAATAACTGCAGGGCTTTAAGGTTTACAAAGTACTTCATATATGTCATATCACAAATAGAAAGGATTATATATTATTAGCTATGAGAGGTCCTAGAGCTGCAGCTACAAGTAATGCAAAGTGATACATGTCTATCCTTTAACTGCTTCTGCTGTCTTTCTTCACAAAACTGACCTACGACTCCCTCAAGTACCTAGGCTTACACATGCATTAGAAATGATAGTAGAGATTGCATTCATTTGTCTTAGAAATTTTGGGTATCTTGATAAAAAGAATACCCCACCATGGGGGTCACTGAAAATGGAACTCTGTGAACAAAAAACAAAAACTTATGAATAAAAGTCAATGATCAAATGCAAGAGTAAGAGAAAAAGAGAGTAAGTGAAGTGACCTAGTATAACTATGACTGTCTTAGGATAAAACAATGAATGAATACACGCAGATACCCTACACATACAGCATCTCTCATGCCATCACAGAGGCTCATTTGATTTAGATTCACATGATGGTGAAGCAAAAAGCGAACACACACCAAACATGTTCACACCTGAAACTATTTCCTGTTAGGAAATGTCATATGAACATCTACACCACAGCTCTTGGGTTTACCCTAGTGCTTCAAAGAGATAAAGCATAAGCTAAGGAAGTAGGGATGGACTATGATTTCTTATTAAAAAGCAAATTGGGGTGGGGGCGGCTAGGTGGCGCGGTGGATAAAGTGCTGGCTCTGGATTCAGGAGGACCTCAGTTCAAATCCAGCCTCAGACACTTGACACTTACTAGCTGTGTGACCCTGGGCAAGTCACTTAACCCCCATTGCCCCGCCAAAAAAAAAAAAAAAAAAAGCAAATCGGGGCAGCTAGGTGGCGTAGTGGATAGAGCACCGGCCCTGGAGTCAGGAGTACCTGAGTTCAAATCCGGCCTCAGACACTTAACACTAGCTGTGTGACCCTGGGCAAGTCACTTAATCCCAATTGCCTCACTAAAAATAAATAAATAAATAGCATTATTATTAAAAAAAAAAAAAAAGGCAAATCAAAAAACCCAAACCAGTGTCAACACAAGAGCTGTGATCTATCAAAAGGACCAACTAGAAATCACATACCTCCACCCTAAGGACAGGACTCTTAAGGAAAACAGTAACTTTCTTTACCCACTAAAGAGTACATTATTCATTAATCTAAGTTTAGTACCTTGGCTTCATTGCTTACAACAGGTTTCACAGGGAACTGGACTTCTGTGGCTTTTAATATTGTGTTTTCTTGCAGGATGTCTTGTTGAGACTGGTTGTGACCAAATGGCTAAAAAATTGAATTAGATACTCGTAAGCTAATAATTTAAAATTTTCCAACAACAACTACCACATTTAGGCCACTAGTATGTAAGTTCCATAGGGAAGCCACAAATTACAATTGTGTTTTATTTGAAAAATGATGAGTCTGTTGTTTGACATAAAGAATTCATGTACAGTGTCAGAAATGGAGATAACCCACGCTAGATAACCAAGACCCAATAAAATACCACTATACTTGCTATTCTATAGTGTTTCAAGGTTTGCAAAATGCACACCTCTATGAGGCAGGTAGTGTTAGGTATTAACCCCAAGTTACAAATGAGGTTAAGAAACCATGTATGGTTAGGCAATCATTAAGGTTCAAGGTCACTTTGAAATTACTTTGTGATGGTACTTACAAATATAATTATTTTTTAATTAAAAAAAAGATCCATAGAGAACAATATTAAATCTAACATAACATAAGCAAAAATAAATTCTACTAAATACACACAAAGAAAACAGTAAGGTCAGCAGTAAACACTCTTGAAGGTTTTGCAGAATTTATCTTACGTAAAATTGTATTTAAGAGAAAGAATTTTTCTTTAATATAATTACTTACCTTTCGACCATATAGACACTGAAAAAAGATGACTCCAACAGACCATACATCAACCTTGTTGGAAATCTTTGGAGGTTCTTTGCCAACTACAAAACACTCTGGAGGTAAATACCTTTGAAAAAATAAGACAAAGATGCCATCAATATTCCTTAACAAATTCTAGGACCTAACTAATGCTCTAGAAAAAACTTATTTCTTATATTCAAATATGTATTGAATTTTCAATTGTCATCAGTGAAATTATGTATGGATTCTATCATTCTATCATTTAACAATAACTTTTAACTACTCAGGTTAGGTCTTTATGATAAAAAGTTACATACTATAAATTTCCAAATTACTTAGTATAAAACAAGTTAAATCACCAGGAGAAATTTTGAAGGTCTAATTGTGACTAATTTTAAAATATATTTAAAAGGAATGTATGAACAAGAATGTCAAGAGAAACACAATTTGGGCCTAGCTTTCTTAATCTTTAAAATGAGAGGATTGAACAATCTACAAAAAGGGCATTTCTAGCCTTAACATTCTTTGAAAAGCTATAAAATTACTATTCTTTGAAATACAGAAAAGAAATGATAGAAATGTTTCAAAATGCAGGTAAAATTGGCTAAACTTACATTAGATTGTTCTATTTCCAACACTAGACTTTTATTTTTTAATTCATTTCCATGCAAATTACTTTTTTCATATTTTGAGTTATCCTTGAAATTGGAATTATTTGGTCAAAGAATAAGAATTCTATTCATGATAAAGACTGGACCAATTTAAAATGAGGCCAGCAACATATAACAGTACCGATGTTCTTACATTTCTACCAATACTAAGGTTTTGTAATTCTGACTACTGAATAGGTATATATCCAAAATGGTTTTATTTTGTTTTTCATTGCTAGCAAAGCACTATATTTCTTCCTTCTATATAAACCATAAGTTCATCTCCTTTAACCACTGCCAAGTGGAAGGCATGCCTCTAACCTGTTATTTCTATTAATATTTCATATATTTTGAAGAGTAAATTTTTATCAGTTGTTTCCTGAGAATTTTCCTATTCTGACATATTCCTTTTGATATTTATTTTACTGGATTTCCTTGAAATCTATTTCTTCTCTAGTGATGATAAATATGTAATACTGCTTTCTTCCATTTTATTTTTAAATCACATGACAGTATGATACAGGGGAAAGAATACTAAGAGGGGTGGGGGTGGGCAGTCAGGATACCTGGTTTTGAGTTGCAGCTCTGTTATTAACTCACTGTGTCTAAACCTTAGTTTCCTCATGGTTAAACTTCCTGCAGCTTCCCTAGGAAAAGGTTGTGGGGAGAAGAACCTGAACTAAAGAAGAATGAGAAGGGATTCTGGGAGGATGAGTTTAATGAAATAATAATGGAAAGGAAAGGAAGAAGGAAGATAGCCAAAAGAGGGAAGAGGAAGGAAGAGAAGATGGTTCAAAGAAGAGGGAGAGAAGTAAAAGAGGGCTCAGAAAACAGGAAATAGAAGGAAAGGAGGATGAGAAGTGCTAAAAAATTGGAAACAATAATATAGCTCTTAGTTGGAGAAGAGACTGTTGTTCAGATACTAGGCAGCCACCAAGATGCCTATCATCTCTTAAAATGCTATGATCCTATTTTATTAACCTAATTCTCAAGTTCCTTCTACCTCATATATATTTAATATAAAGTGCAGTTTAACTTAAATTCATTGTGAATTTATTGGAATAAATGCTATGAGGTATAGAACTGTAATAGAATAACTATTCTCCACCTTTTAATCTAGAGGCAGCATAACATAGTGCACGACACCCATTCTTGGAGTTAGAAAGATCTATGTTTAATCCCGCTTCTAATACCTACTGGTTGTGTGACCCTGGGTAAGTCACTTAATCTCTGAGTATCTCAAACAACTAAGACTAAAGATTGCAGAGCAGGTTCCTGGAGTTTATTCACTGAGAGTTGCTTACACTAATGAAATCATAGGTCTGGTCCAACCCACCCACTTCCAGTATATAAATCTCCTTTCTACATTTAATAAATATATAGTAATGCAATTAGTTTTTGTAGAATTATGTTTCCTGGAAGCTTTGCTGAACATTCTGTCTTACAATAAATTTCTGGATTAAAAAAAATTAATCTAAATAACTATTTAAGGGACAGCTAGATGGCACAGTGGTTAAAGCACCAGGACTGGATTCAGGAGTACCTGAGTTCAAATCCAGCCTCAGACACTTGACACTAGCTGTGTGACACTGGGCAAGTCACTTAACCCTCATTGCCCCGCAAAAACAAACAAACAAACAAAAAAAATAAATAACTATTTAATTCTTCCTTTTATGAAATGATATCCTAATTTTTCTTTTCTACTGTTAAAAAAATATTCACATCAAACTTGAGATTTTTAATAAAATTTTAAATTTCATTAAATAAATCTCACAGCATCTACCTAGATCTGATATGATTTCATACCATATTTACAGAACCCTACTTGTAAAAATAAGAGTGAGAATGGGTAAACTTTAACATCTTTTCTAGCTCTATATCACTAGTAATAGTGAAAAATTATTTTAATGCAATATTGCATAAAGAAATTAGACATTTTCTAGCAGAGGGAACACTATCAAGCTGATAATGTATCTAAATAAAAAGTTCAAAAGATGATATATTTTCACTATCAAAATAGCCAAAATCTTTGAGGAAACTGTGTAACCTTAGCAAGTCACCTCACCTTTCTGTGCCTCAGTTTCCTAATCTGTAAAAGGAGAAGGTTGGATCAGATTGCCTGTAATGTTTTTTCCAACTCTGAATATATGAACCTGTAATAAAAGGATTCACCTGAGACTGTAAACAACTTCCTTTTTTCAGATGTAATCAAACTTTAAGAGAATCCAGAGAAATTTCTCTAAAACAAGAATATCTGCTTTCAAAGATCCGATATTTTATTCTTTAGCTTTTTACGTAATTGGAAATAGCTGAAAATTTAGTATGGGATAACAGGTATCTTTGTTATTAGATGAATCACAATAATAAACTCCAGTGGCTTCCCCCATTGTCTCTAAAATAAAATATAATCTTCTCTGTTTAGTTATTAAAGTTGTTCTCAAACTAGCCCAGACTAATCTTTCCAGCTTCATTGTACATCACTCCCCCTCCCGGACCATGTGATCCAGTCAAACATGACACTCTATTTCCCATCTTCACGCTGTTACACTTACTGTGCCCCATGCCTGCAAGATGCCTCTTACTTCCTTTGCCTCAGAGTCCCTTTTCTCCTATCAAAACATAACCAATTCCAACGGCTACATGAAGCCTTTTTTGATCTCAACAGCTAGTATCCTCCTCAAATTATACTTTATATATAAAGTTATAACTATTTTGTATTTCCTTGTATTCATTCTCATTGTCTTTTATTAAAACAGAAATTTTTAACCTTCTTTTGTGTAACAGACTCTTCTGGCAGTCTCAAAATGTGTATAGATGAATAAAATAAAATATACAGGATTACAAAGAAAACCAATTTGATTGAAATAGTTGCCAAAATATTTTTTGGTAATTTGGTAATACAGCTTAAGAACCCCTGTGTCAGAATAAAAGTTCCTTTTGAGTAGGAATTTTTCATTCATATTTATATGATAGTACTTATATCTCTAGGAGCTAGCACAATACCTGGCACATGGTTAATAAATACTATTGATGGATAGATGTTTATGATTTTATATATTATTCTTTTTATGCCACCCACATCAGGCTGTTAACCTAGATTTTTATTTTATACCAACTCATTATAAAGCTAAAGAGATAACAAAGCTATTACTTTTCATTATAAAGATTCTCACCAGTTGATTCCCTTTTAACATTTTAGGGCTCTCTCCCTTGGTTTTATCATTGTAGTCCTCCAAAGGATAGAACTGATTTGTCAGTCTTTAGTTTTAAGGAATATTTGCATACAACTACTATAGATAAAGGAATCATAGAGTTGTTGCAGGATATAGATAAATATTGACATTTATAGGGCCCAATATTTTCCCATGTTCTTTATAACATGTGATCCAGTCCAATTCTCTATCAGTCTTTTTAAATGAAAAGGAAAATTAAACAAGTCATTAGGTGCATAATAAAGTATAATGCCTGTGAATATCAACTCTGGAGTTCCATGTTTATAGTTGATACAACCAGTATCAATTACAACAGTAACTCTTGCAGTCTTAAAACAGTAGCATAGTTGACTCAATTATCCAATCAATACTGTTGAAAACTGAATCAACAGTAGGCAATTTAGTAACATTCAACAGACTCACCAAACCTATATCTTCAAGATGCTATATTCCTATAAATGACGGAAGGCAAAAGGCCAAAATGATTTACCCTTTGGAAAAGAAAGGAAAAATGAAGCGTTCAAGGCTTTTATCATTGTGGTCTGCTACAAATTGCTGGGTAATGGGTTTCTTAGCTATCACTAGGAAATGAGTTGGGGTTGATAGGAATACATTATAAAAATAAAAAAACTGGTCATCCTTAGAAATGATTTTACCTGAAAATTTCCTGCAAAGTATTTTTCCCAAGATCAGAAAACACACCTGACATAACCAAAGTATGGCACAGAGACAACAGTTAACTTAGAAGTCTTAAATCAGAGCCATGCATTTGAGTTGTCAAATCTACACTGTTGAAAATACTAAATTGAAAGTATGCAATATTCTGCAGACATACTAACTCTAAATCCTCAAGATCCTATAAATGATAGGAGGCAAAAAAAACTAATTTACCCTTTGGGGAAAAAAGAAAAAGTAGATACAGCAGATAACTAAGAAACCTCAATTTTGAGAAAAATGGGTGACAATTTTATAAAATGTAAGGTAAGTTGTGAGGGAATATTATATATTAAAATTGAAAACAATAAAATCTCGGCTAAAGGCCCATTTCCTGTCTTGTCACCTGCTGCCCAGTTCTAGGATGTATACCAAGTAGCAGTCATTTTACTGCCTGTTGTATGAATATGGTTATTTTCAAAAGTAATGCTGCTATGAAGTTTTGAATAACATTCAAGGAGTCCCAGTTTTGTTTACCCTACAGTATTTCTGTGAAAGCTCACAGAGAGCAGCCTGGGAGAGTGAAAAGACCATGGTTCCAGGATTCAGAAGCCCTGAATTCTGGCAATGCATGCCAGACTTTTGGGATCCAGGACAAAGCCCTTTATTGCTCTGAACATCAGTTTGCTCAAATCAAGATGAGGATGATCTGTTCTCCCTTTCTCATAGGGCTGTTGCTGGGATCAAATAAATTAAATATGTGAAAATGCTTTGAAAACTGCAAAGCATTAATTAAGGTAATAATGATTATCAATCAACTTCTCTGACTTTTGAACTATAATACCCATTTCTTTGGACGTCAAAGGGAAGTACTAAAAGTTACAAATTACTCTATATCTCAACTACCTGGATCAAAGATAACATAAAACAAAAGTGTTTTCCAAAACTAATCATCCATTAGTTAAGCTAAAAAAGCTTAAAACTGTACTAAAACTTCAGTGACATGCTGTATACACAGCCAAGTCAGTTCCCTCATCTACCAATCCACCTATATTATCTCTAAGGTCCCTTTCAGCTCTAAATCCTACTATTTCAACCTACTGTGACAGGCTGTGCTCCAAAACATATTTAAATTACTTGAAATCAGAATGTGCTCTCTCAGAGGAAGGAAGTCAGCTTTCCAGTGGGCAAGCTTCTCAAGGCCTATTTAACTTATATTAAGTGTATTCTCATCAGACTTTGACTATCTTTGTTGTGACAGTAAGGCAGCACAGTAGATAAGAGTACTGAGATATTGATTACCTGTGTGACCTAAAGAAAGTCAATTAACTTCTTTTCCTCAGTTTCCTCATTTGTAAAATGGGGAGAATAATGGCATCTACCTCACAATGGATTATTCTGAGGACTAAACGGGCTATTTATAATGTGCTCTGGCATACATAAATGGTGCTACATGAATGAGTGACTATCATTATTATTATTTTAGTGGAGGCTTCCATACTGGCTTCTCTTTCCTGGGAACTCCAGAGGATTCAGTTATTACAAGTAAGAGTCTGAACAAGGACTTCGGTGGTGTGAGGGGAAGGGACATGTATTAAAAGAAAGAAGATATGATATCTCCTGTTCTAAAAATCTCATGCTTCTGTACTTGCAAAGAAGCTCGTTACTTATCCATACATAATGACTGTTTGAAGGTACTGTCCCTGCTCTGGGAATTTAAAAGTCAAACTTGAGTTTGTAATCACTTCTCTTTTTAGTAAACTGGAATGAAAATAACTTTCTCCTTCAAATGTCACCCACGTTTTCAATAAGCAATGAATAGCAAAGTCTGAAAGCCTAGTTTTTTTGTGAAGCTTTATGTTATATGAGGCCTATTTTTATGTATTCAGGAAGACTTTCAGCTCTGTAGAATTCAAGCTGAGTTAGTTCTATAAGCACTCTAGCACTCCTTGGCTGTGTGCTTCTACAACAGGGTAGTGTGTATGAGTGAACACATGCACACCCACATACATATGTAAGTCTATGCTTTCATAAAGGGAGTTCTATAACTTTTGGTTTCAAAAGCTACATGAAGCCTCAGACTAGTTCATTAAGTCACATATCAAAGAAATCAAGACTCTCTCACCTGTTCTTTTCTACTCACTGCCATGTCCAATGTGAGAGCAATATATTGAAAGCAAATAACCAAAACTTTAATCATACTATGTAATGTGTTGGGTTGGTTTGTTTGTTTCAACTCTGGCCAATATACTTTCAGTAATGTTATGTGAATAAGTGACATTCCATAAAAGTACTTTATGAAAGTACAGCAAGAGCACAGAACTAGCTGGCAGATCAGTACTTATTTGTGGTTCTGAAATTCCTGCCAAATAAGTCCCAATTCCTCTGCTCTTGCCCAGTTATTCCTTTTCTATAGTCTGCTAGGACTTGCAGGACCCTTCAGTGTCACCGTAACCTATAATACTTTATTCAGTGGCTTCACTCTCAATATTGTCTTTCTTAAAGAAATAGAAAATAGTTCCTCCCCCCCCCCCCAAAAGGTCAAAAGATCTCTGATATAGGGAAAGCTGATATTTTTAATATTTAAAAATGCAATTACCAATAAGTCCCTGCCCCTTGAGAAGTTAGATCCATTCCATCCACGCCATAACTATCATCATCCATAATTTTGGACAGGCCAAAATCAGTAATTTTGATTTCTCCGCATGCTGTTCCATCTACTAAAAGGATATTTCCTAACAAAAAATAAACAAGTACAAAATTTAAGAAATACTTTTTAAGTATAATAAATTTTTCCCCAGTGTGTATAACTGCAAGCAATTGATTGTTTTCATTATTTAATAACACTAAATTTTATGAACTAATTGGAAAGTGGTTATTTACAAAGTTATTAGTATGAAAGTTCAAAAATGAACTATTATTCTATTGCAGTACTCAAACCACAAAAAATGCATATCTTTAGCATAGTTTTCACCTGATTTAATGAATTTAATATTTTTAAAACTATCAGAAAATTGATATCTATTATTCAAGTGTCAAAGATTAAGACTTAAGAAAATTATCTTGATAAATTTCCTATTTACCTGGTTTAAGATCATAATGGATAATAGGAGGTTTGATCTCATTGAGATATCTTAGTGCATTTACGATTTGCATAACAATGGACCTAGCTTCCTTCTCTGACATTAATTTATGTTGTTTGAGATAGAAATCCAAGTCATTGCCTTCACAGTATTCTAACACTGTACAAAACCTATAATGGAGAAAAACAAATATGTATATATTAGATATGCCATTAAATTGTACTCCCAAATAACTCAGAATCATCATGCCCAATATAGAAAAAAAGTGAAGTATAAATGAAATATTTGTAATTAATTATTAACAAAAAGCTAAGCTAGGCATTGAGAGAGAACATTAAAATAAAGAACATTTCCTGGGATAGGATAAAGTTAATATTCTTTGAGGAAAACACAATACGGTGACTTGTTTTTAGGAAGTCTCTTTTTACAGTATTAACAAAGATTTAATAATATTCCCAAAGGTCCCCAAAATCAGGATAGCTATTGCAACTTTAAAATTTCTCATTCAAACATACTGCACTTAGTTGCCATTATCACTAAACTCTATTCCATACTTACGTGTCTGTATCCAAGGAGAAATAATCATATAGTTTAACTATCCTGGGGTGGTCCAGTTCTTTGTGTATTCTATACTCTCTGCAGGCATGTCTAAAGGAAGAGAGCACGTTAATTTTCCATGATCAAAAGACTCTTGATCAATTTACCACAAGAACCATAAGGCATTAATATTTACTTGTGGTAGTTTTCCTTCTTCTCATCTCTCCAGCTCTTATTAAGCTGGTGGATCTTCACAGCAGCATATCTTTGTTCATAAAGGTCAAAAGCCTGAAATCCAAGGCAAAGAACAGTTATAGCCAAAGACCAAGGAAATTTACAAATTCATTCAAAATATAACAATTCTTTAAAAAACAAAAAGGAATCAGCTAATCTAGATTACAATAACAATGATTCACATTTATAGGCTATCCCTTGGGGTAGAAGAGATTGAAGATTTGGGATACCATCAACCTAGAGAACTCTGGATAAGAAAACTCCCTCTAATGATGCAGAGTAGCAGCTGCAATGGAAATTGGAAGAGTTGCTTGGCGCCTTAAGGCAGAAGCGTCAGCTGAAGCCACCAACCCAGATTAAAATGTAACTAGGAAATATTTAACAAAATAAATAAAAATACAACAGAACATAGATAATCCTAATATGTGGCTTTCTAAGTCAATATGCAGCCTTCAGGGATTCCTATGAACTACACCACAGCCTTAGGGTTTACAAAATGCTTTCTCTAAAACCAACCCAGTGAGTTGGGTAGTTGTATTAATTTGCCAGTGGGTCAGGGGCCATCTCCAATTCTCCCAATCTATATCTTGCCACTGGACCCAGATGGCTCTGGAGGAGAGAGTAATACTGGTAACTTTGCACAGTCCTCTCTCACCTAAATCCTATTCACTGCAAGTCATGACATAACCTCCCAATGTCATGGTCCTCTTTGAGAAAAGAGCAACAGTGGGTCAACCCAACACAAGTGTTGGTGCTGGGATGTGAAACCAAGCCTCTATACTTCAAATCCAGCACTTCTCTCACTATACTAAGTGGACTCCAGGGAACACCTCTAGTTAATAAATGGGTTATATTTTAAAGGTACACAAAATTAGTCAGAAATTTTATTACCAGATATAGAATACCACAACTTTAGTGATATGTGCTCTAGTATATCAGAAAAGGGTGGATTATCTATCATAAAGAACATAATTAGTACTAAAATACTCCCAAATCTATATATAGCTTGCTATCAGTCAAAGATTTCCACTTGGATTTTCTGTAATTTATTCAGTGGAATAAGACAAAACAATTCCTTTATACTATCACTTTTACTTTGGTCCTATTCCATAGAAAACTGGCTGAAGAGACAAGAGTGAACCAATGCAGCAGATTACTGGATCTTTAGGCAGCAGCCTGAAAGGTAGGAAACATTTCTCCCCCACTTAATTTCCCTGGTTCCAGAGAGCTCCCTTGTCCCTGAAGCTCAATGCAGTATAAAAAATAATCTGCATAAAATTGCTTAAGATATAAACTACTGAGTTTAGCTTTAGCAGTTTCAAAATCTATTCTTGAAGAGAGCAGCAAACAACATTGTGTCTACTGCTAAAGTGTGAACTCCCTGTTGAACACTGTTTTAGATGAACTATAGAAAAGAGGTTTTAAAATGCTGTTCACTACATTACAAAGAAACTCCATGAACAGATTTCATTGTAAATCATAGAGTCACCACTTTTCAATGCATATTTTAAATTAGCATGGCGTCTGGCATTAATCCAAAAGGAAGACATTTTCCCCTTCCCCTAAAACACTTTAAATTAAAAACTAGGGCTCACTTTACATTCATGTAAGGAAGATCACTTCACAAATACTATAAATTACAGCTTCGTCATTAGAGAGCATGAGATTATAAGTATATTCAGAAATTATACCTAAAAGATTTTAAATTTCCCTCCCCAAATTTCATGGTCAGGGAGTTGTCTTCCCCTTTCCCCTTTTAGTTTCATTGAAGAAATCAAGAATAATAAAGCTACTAGTAAGAAAAAATTTGAATGCAAAGAAAATGCTGGGGAAGACATGAAAAAGAGATACATAAAGTATAAACGGCTAACTTTGTGTAAAAGTTTCCATTTTTAATTGGATAATGATATACACACACATATAATTCTTTGGGAATAATCTTTTGGAGGGAGTGTATAGGAAGATGATTTTTAGGTTTGGGTTATGCAATTTAGAGCTGAGGGGACCAAAAGATCATCCTATCCAACCCCTTCATTTTTTATAGATCAGGAAACTGAGGCATAAAGCAGTTAAGTGACTTGCTCATGGTCATACACTGAAGAGAATCTGGATTTGAATTTGTCTTCTGATTCCAAATTTAGTCCTTCTTTTTGAGTTATTAAATTAATAGTCAATTAAAATCGTATCTAACCAGCAAATACTAGTCAGCTTTCTCATCCTTCAAAGATATTTTTAAGGAACCATAATTGGCTTGGGATAATTCCCATAATCTCTAGTCTGGCTAATGAAATCCCTGGAGATTGAAAAATAGCTTCGTCCATATTCTACTTGAGATTCTATGAAAGTCACATGTACTTATTTTGCAGTCTCCAATAGCAGCATGATCCTTAAGAGTCACTGACTGATGTGTTGGGAGTAGCAAGAATGGGACAGGCCTAGATCAAGAGAACAGGTGTTCTGCATGCTTTCCCTTGCTCCTCTGGCATAATAATATGTCTTCAATAAATACTTGGAAATTGATTAGACCAAATCCAATGTCATTTGCAAATTATTTTTATACCTAAAAGTTTTGGGGGGGGGGGAGTTGTCTCAATAGCTGGGTTGAAAATTCTTGGAGATAACAAGGACCAACGACTAAAGTTAAAATGTTATGGTACCTTTTTCTGCCACCCTCTTGCCTAGTCTGATGGCCATTTCTAACTCTAGAATCCTTAGCATGTACTAACTACCATTAGAGTTGCTCTGCAGGAAACTAACAGTCACATGTGAGTCTCCATTTCACTGTGTTCTTGTCTACACGATTTCAAGTAAAGCCTAAATCCAATTTTCAAGTTATCTCTGGGATATCTTTATATTCAAACTTTTCCCAACTGGTTCAGGATGTGTCTGGAGGCAGAAGTTGCAACAGAAGCAGGACATTTAGGACTTTTGCCATCTATTTATATACAAGTGTAGACTCCTTAAGAAGTCACAAAATAACAGTAATAATGTCTGACATTTATACAGCCTTTTAAGGTTTGTAAAGTGCTTTACATAAACTATCTCATGAGATCCTCACAACAACCTTGCTGGTGAGGTATTACAAGTATCATTATTTTCATATTCTAGATAAGGAAAATGTTGAGTGATTAGTCTGTCCTGGTTCAAATCTTCAATAATTGTCTGAATTTTTTTATCTAATTAAAATATCACAATCAGTTCATCTGCATTATTCTATATGACTACTAATATTCACTAAATTTCAGAAAGGCCCTACACATTTGCAGGAACAAACGTTAGATTTGCTATAATTCTGAAGTTTGACAATTTCTTAGTCAACTTTTCCTATACTAAGCCAAGCAAGAGACTGACATATACATTACCTTATATACTTCACTAAAGCCACCTCTACCAAGTAGATGAAGTAACAAGTATCGTTCATTTAATGTGGGATGATCTTTAAACCTTAGGGGAAGAAAATCATATACGTATTTTAAAAAATAAGACAAAGGCAAGATAAGGTGACATCTATAGTAAAGAGGCTTTTTTTGGGAAAGGGGTTGTCTTTCTATTAAGACTTTTCTTATTACTGCACTCTTTAGAACACCTTCCTTTCCACCTTTCTCCTCTTTTTGATCCTGCTTACTATTCTCTTTACATCTGCATCTGGACTCTTAGCTATGGTGGCTTTGGGACATAGCTTAATGATTTCCTTGACTCCTTTCAACATCAGAATTGCTTTATGTGGTCAAATGACAACACAGCACTCAGCAATTTTCAAAATAATGTGTCTTCTCTTCTGTACGTGTGCTCTCTTATACCTTCAAAAACTACTGCTGTATATAAGAGTTCTGTTCATTCAACTCCATGCAGTTCAACAAACATGGGGACAAAATGCCAAGGATGGTGCCTAGTGCTGTGGGTATAAAGGCAAAGGTGAAAAACAGTCTCTACCCCGAAGAAGCTAACATTAATCATGATTTGATTGTCCAAGTATATCAAAGGTCTGAAAACAAAAAGTGGACTTCATCTGTGATTACACTTCAGCATTACTGGTCTTGCAATAAACAAGTAGAAAATTTTTGTTGCCATTTGAAAAAAACAAAAAATTCGACAAGGACAAAGTTTTAATTATATATGAAAGAAATAAAGAGTATATGACAAATTTTCATATGAGATAAGGCAAAGATCTTAAATTATACTCTGTTGTATTAACATTCTAAAATAGCAGCAATTTTCATCTATTTTATATGTTGCCTTCAGAAATGCCACAAACCGTGATGACCAGTCAATTAATTAAGAATTTGTTTAAATTTTGGTTAGCAAAGATAAAATGTGTTTTCCAAAATATGCCTTGCCTAGACTAAGATTATTAGCACTTTCAAAAAAGAAATGAAAAATAGGCTTGATTGCCTTGTAGTTTAAAACTGAGACACAGATATGGTTAATATTTTGCACTGTCAGTCAAAATCAGCTTATAAGGCCTTAAATTAACAAATTATTTTTGCCTTTAGAAAAAGACTAGATAGATGTTTTTCACATTCCCTTTGACCTATCTAAACATAACCACAATCTAGGGCTTTCCTCAAATCTCACCTTTTCCATTACTTTTATTTTTAAATAAGTTTTATTGATGTCTTATTTTTACATTACAGTCAATTTTGGAAATATCTTTTTGCTTCCAACTTGGCCTTTCTGGAACTAAAAGTTTTACCCAGCTAAATAAAAATGCATGAAGTGACCTGTTTGGCAAGGTTTGCCGAGGTCTCCAACCTCTCTGCTGAAAAGTGAGAGGTAAAGTCCCACTCTCAGTTTTCCTGGACAATTACAAGTTTCTTAATGACCCAGGTCAGTTTTCTTTTCATTCATATTATTGTAGTCATGGGGCAGATAGTTTTTCTGGTTCTGCTTATTTCACTGTGCATTAGCACAAACAAATCCTCTAATTCTGTGATGCCTTAATTACTAGAGCACGACAGAGTTTTCCCCATTAGTTGAACCCCTTTTGCCCTTTCCTATCTATGCCAGTCACTTGAGCATTTAACAACATAAGAATACCATAGGGGAAAGAGGATACTTATACTCCTTTTGTAAAATACAGAACTACACAATGCTGAGAACATAAGAATTCAAAAAAATTTTCTTAATTGAAATCTTGGTTGCTGTAAAACATTAGCTTATGATATACAAACATCTTTCAAATACCCAATTATTAAGTTATTAAATATTGCTTCATGAATAGTAGTCTATATATTACTTGAAATTTATTTCTATAGGATTCTTCCCCTCCCTCAAAAAGGGAATTATCAGATGTTTTGGTATTACAGAATTAAAATGGCATATAAAATATAAAATGCAAATGCATTACTGTGAATTATCTTCATTGTTTATCCTTTTGAGTTCTCGTATGTGAAGATTTCTGACTCTTTCCAAACGTTCAAGTTCTGCCTGGATTTCTGCTTCTTCCTGAAAATTAAGAGAAAGGACAAACTGAACTTATTTACTATGTATTTTTTCCCATAGATCAATAGACCTGTAAGAAGGAATGCATCACATTACAAAAATTACTGAACTAGACAACTAATAGTACCTCAATGCCTAAAAGAGAGAGCACTATAAAGTAAAAACCGCTTTTCAGAAACCATTCCAGATATGAAATCTTTAAATAACTATGCTCAGTATTGCTAATGCCCTACAGAAAAGCTGTTTTCATCATGTTCAAATGAGAGTGGCAGGGAGAAATTTTGGAGTCTGAAATTGGCATGTGGTATAAAGTGACAGGAAAATCAGTTTGAGATGATGTAATTTTTAATTTAAGGAAAAAATCTTTTAAAAACATTCTAAAGTTTTAATTACCAAAGAAAATCAAGGATGAAACAATATAAGATATTTCACATTAACCTTAACTCTAAAGTTAACTCAAAGCTCTTTTCATGAGGAAAAAAATATATGCAGAAAGCCTTAAACAACAAAAACCTCCACAAATGTCCTTATTAGAAAACAAAGATCTGCACACTTATTCTGGTAATATCCTAATGTAATCCTGGAGATAAGGATACTATGTTACATAGATCTTCCCTAGCAAAAGATAACTATTCTGGCCAGATTGGAATGAATCTCAAGAAACTTTCTTTAATACTTATTTTATTAGAAATACTTAAATTTTTCTTTTTTGGATTTTGGGGAGAAATGCTTGTATTTAAAACAAAAGTACCCTGATTTGTACATTAACATTTTTAGCACACTATTTTTGAAATAAATCTGGATTTGTTGGGCAAATCATAATTACAACAGCTTATAGTTTTATAAAGCATCATGCAGATAAAAGTAGCTCCTTATGATGACTGTTAAGGTAGGATCTATATTCTGCTTTATGAAATGAGGAAAAAGAGGTTATATGACAGAGAACCAGGATATAAATCTAGGTCTTTCGACTCTAAATTCTAGAAAGTATACAAGATAAAAGAAGTACTGTATTACCTTCAAGATAAATAATAAAGATATATATTCCCTTACAATTTCTATGCATGCTTATGAGAAAAATTAAACTTTTCCAAAAATAATCATTTAAGACATTTAAGAATGTCATCAGATAAAATGCTCCTGAAAAATGTTTACATCATGTATGAAATAAAGCAAGCCAATACTTGCTTTAGAAATATGAAGGTACAGTTTAAAAAAAATATATATATATATATATATATATATATATATATATATATATATATATATATATATATATATATATATTGCTCAGGGGCAGCTAGGTGGCACAGTGCATAAAGCACAGGCCCTGGATTCAGGAGGACCTGAATTAAAATCCAACCTCAGACACTTGACACTTACTAGCTGTGTGACTCTGGGCAAGTCATTTAACCCTCATTGCCCCACAAAAACCAAAACCAAAACCAAAACCAAAAAAAAAAAAAAAACCTCCAAAAATTATTTTACACACACACACACACACACACACACACACACACACACACACACACACACATTGCTGGAGAAGCAGGGAAATGTTGGTACTATTGCATTAATTTTTATATATTTTAAATGCAAGTTATATGTAACAGATTCAATTTCATATACAAGCCTCTTTTTCCTAGCCTTTGTATGTGGAAATGTTTGGTTGCTAATGATTTTCTAGTTCATAATAAAAAAATTTTTTTAAATGCTGATGAAAATGGCCTAATTGTCAGAAGAAATCTCATTTCTAATTAACATTCAAAGAATCCTAGTAATTATCCTAAAGTTTTTCTATTTGTGCATGTGTGGTTTTAAAGACTAGCAAAACTGTTGCTTCTAGAGTGAAAAAAAAAAAAGAAAATAAGAGCAAGTCTCATTTCCACAATTATTGAACACAAATACTGAATGACTAGAAGGATCTAAATAGATATTCTAACATAAGTTCATTCATTTGAACAATGAGGAAATTAAGACCTAATTTACACAGATAATGCCAAAGCCAGGATTAGAATTGGATTTTCTAACACTTGGAATTCTGGTCTTACCACTATACTTTAAATAAAGGGTAAGCAAATTAGAAACAGATCCTTTCTGTTAAAAACTTTGTTAAAGGAATTAGGCTATGAGCAAGAATTTTACTTATACCACCACGGTGCTAGAAACCTTTTCTTGCTATGAATTTTTGTTCTTTTCAAATGACTCAAGACACATTTAAGAGATGAAAATTTAGTACGGTTGTAGACATTTAGATTGCCTGATGTATTTTTGGCCAACAGGATGCTTATTATAATGTTTCTGTTTTAAATCTTCATAAAACATGGAAACTATATATGATAGAGTAAAGTAAAGACACATTCAATTACTGATATCCAGAAGATTAAAAAAGCTAAAGAATCTTGTGGGCATGTAGTTACACTTGTCCTTTTTTTTTTTTTAAACCCTCCATAGTACTTACCTAATTCAAATCAACCAACATTTATTAAACATGGTACCATTATGTTGCGGTAGGGATTTAGAGGCAAAAACATTCCTTGAGATACAAGCACATATAATATAAGGAAAATTGAATGAGGCTGCACTAATAACCAGGAGACTCAAGAAAGGCTTTAGAGAGGAGGTTGTAACAGAGCCTTAAATGAAGAGGAGTCTTGAAGGAGGTGATGAGGAAGGAATGCATTCTAAGCATGAAGGCACTTTTTGCAAATGCACAAAAATAAAGGATGGAGTGGGGAATTCAGGGAATAAATAGTCCATATTGGTTTAAATATCAAGTGTGGGAAGGAAAATGGTAGCAATATTGTATATAGCTAAATAACAGGCTAAGAAGTTTCTATTTTACATTGAAAGGTTTTGAGCAAGGAGATGACACAGTCACACTTGGAAGATCATTTTGACACCAGTAGTGTAAACCATATATGTCCAACAATACTGGAAGGTGGATGGAACTAGATTTAAATATCAGTGGGAAACACTTAAAAAACAAATAAAAATGATAAAGCATAGTTAACATCAGATTTAAAAGTGAAGTCAATATGCAATCCACAGGGACCCTCCTTATTTACAAGTTAATGTCCCTGGTTTCTATGTGAGTTTGAAACCACTGGTATGAAATTACTCTCTCCAGTCACTCAATCTTTTGATTACCAAATCTAATGGTCTCAGACACAGTTCCTTCTACTGTCTGTAGCCTTTGATACCGTGTCCATCATCCTTTTCTTAAAATTCACTTCTCTTGGTTTTTGTGACACATTCTCCTTTTTCTCCTTCTATGTGACCATTCCTTCTCAAACTCTTTGGCTGGATCTTCATCCAGGTCTCATGTGTTAACTGTGGGTTTTCCAAAAGATTATGTCTAGGGCGCTCTTCTCTTCTTTCTCCATACAATTTCATTTGGTGATCTATCTAATCAGCTCCTATGGATCCAATTATCATATGTTGATGACTTTCAAGTCTACTCATCTAGCACTAACTTCTTGATGACCTTTGGTCTCCTATTTCCAGTTGCTTATTGAAAATCAAGACTAAATGGATATCCCATAGATATCTTAAACAAAACATGTTCAAAACTGAAATTGTTATTTTTCTCCCTAATCCCTCCATCAGTCCCAACTTCCCATCAGTTATTCAGGCTAGCAACACAGATGTCACCTTCAACTCCTTGCTCTCACCCCACCCCACCCCAATAGTCAATATGTTGCCACGGTCTGTCCATTTTACCTTTGTAACACGCATCTCTAAAATACTCTCCCTTCTCTCCTGTGACATTGCCACTAATCTGGTACAGGCTCTTATCACCTCATGTCTGGACTATTGAAAGAGCCTGCTGGTGGTTCTCAGTGCCACTCTCCCCATAATTCCAGTCCCTCTTCCACTTGGCAGTCAAAATGATCTTCCTAAAGCAAAGCTCTGATCATGGTCAAACCCTTCCTCAAAATCCAGTGGGGTTCCTTATCCAACTGACCAACTTTTCTTTGTATTCTCAGTGCTTAATACAGTGCCTAGAACATAATAGACACAGTAAATTCTAATTTACCGAATGACTTTTTAAAAGGCTCTATTAATGAAGAGAAGGGGTCAGATGTAAGAAAGTTCATAGAAGGAAAATCAACAATATTTATAAACTGATTGGATATGGAGGGAGAAGAAAGGGAGGATACGAGTCAAGGATGGACCTAAGGTTATGAATATGGATTACTGAGAAGATAACAGTGCTCTTAATTAAGAGAAACAGTAAAGTATGGAAGGTAAGTTTAGAAGGGAAGATTATGAGTTCCATATTATATTCAGAATCACTTACCTAGAAATGGAAAGAAATTCAAAGACCATTTAGTACAACCTCCTAATTTTACAGATGGACAAACTGAGGTCTATGGAGGTTATATGATGACCAAGATCATACAAATAGTAAGTGGTGATAGAAGTGGGATTTTTAACCCAGGTTCTCAGACCCTAGAAGTTATTGTTCTTTCTACTTTGTCATGCCTATCGGCTGTGAGAGACAGAAACTGACAATGCAAGACTAGAATTCATTAGTGATATTATAGGTGATGTATAGATTTTAAGTTATATGAACAAAGATGACCTTCGAACCCTTGAGTAATTGATAAGAAGGGAATGTATAGAGATAAGCAAATACCCAGGCATTTATCGAGTATTTGCTGACTGAACTAGTTAATTTTCGTCCAACTTAACAAACCTTTATTGTTTTCTCACTAAGTAAGGTGATACAAGTTGCATTATATTAATTTTGATTAGTAACAGACGTTGCCAAAACATTAAGAATTCAGTGCCAGGGAAGGATTGAACAACTTGGCATTTATAAGGAGATCACAAGGCTACAGTGAAGTAATCACATCTCAAGTCTCTTAAAGCCCAAAGAAGTATGTATACCTTCTATGCTACAACAAAAATACATTGTGTCTGCATTTTTTGTTATCATACCAAGAAAAAGACACTAGCTTCAATTTTTCGGTACTTTCAGTCAAAGTGGACAGTTACATTTATTAACAAATGTTTGTTGAACTGAATTTATTGAACTGTACTAGAATAAACACAGCAAATTGGTGTGTTTATTAATTAAATTCAACAAATATTTGTTATCAGCCATCATCTAACAGAATGAACACACATCTCTATCATTAGATGTTATTTCAATTATGGTCAAGCTAGAGACGGAGCCACAAGTCCAGAATGGGGCAAATCTTATGTTTTTCCTTGGTGCAGAAAACTGCTTTGGGGTTACCATACAACTGCACTGAGATAATTTAGCCTTCTGAAGAAGGCCACTGTGAAGTACCTACCCCAAGCCTTCTCCTGCTCAAGTAGAACCTTCTAAGCCCATACCACAAAAATAGTGGGAATTTCTGGAAATAGAAGGTGGTATACATGTATTTGGGACCTTTTAAAAATATATCAAATTAATAAAATCTAGTATTCTTTGACCACCCACTAAATTATTTAATAAAAAGACCAATGTAAAGATGAAAAAAGAAAAATGTTAACTTCCCAACATTTCTCAGTCTCTACAGATTACAATGAATGATTACTTTAACAGCTGATAATGGGCAGGATCACAAATAAACTTTATGATTGGGTTTTCCTGAATAGAATAATATACTGTCATCAAAAGCAACACAGATAACAATGGTTCTTCTTTCTTTCTTTTGCATCTATAGCTCATTAGCACGGTACTCAAAATGTAAAAGATAGGAATCAATCTACCTGTTTCCACAGTTCCCTCCAATTACCTACCTTAAACCTATCCTTCAAACTCCAGTCAAATTGAAAGACTTTGCTGTTCCTTAAACCATGCCCGTACTCTAACACCTTTGTCCTTGTATTTCCAGATGGCCACATTTTTTTTTTAGTGAGGCAACTGGGGTTAAGTGACTTGACCAGGGTCACACAGCTAGTAAGTGTTAAGTGTCTGAGGCCGGATTTGAACTCAGGTCTTCCTGACTCCAGGGCCAGTGCTCTATCCACTGTGCCACCTAACTGACCCCCCAGCACACTTTTTATATCTTTATTCTCCCTTCCTGCTTTTCATCACCCTAATCACCATCTTATCCTAATAGTCTCGTTCTATGGATCTTTTAAGAATGTTGCCAGTTCTGCTTCTGCACATATAGTCTAAGAATTCCTATAAAAGAAAATTTTTTATAGAAGATGATACTTCTGACTCACCATCTTTAATTAGGATGTATAATTGTGGTTTTTCCTGTGGTGGTTATAGGTTTAAACTACCCACACACTCATTTAGATTCCCTCATGACCAATGAATGATACGCATCTGCAAGACAGTCTACAGTCATGGAGCTCATTTGGCTCTGTGTAAAACAAAGTTGATTATATTGGACTTAGCCACCAAAGTTGAATTAATTTGTACCATGCTCAGTTGAGCTGAATTACTTAACCCATCTCCAAAAATAATTCTAAAAGAAAACATTCAATCCTACAGGTTGACATAAGGAATGGATCTGCATAACCTCACTGGCACAGAGAACTCCCAGATGAGAAAAATCTTATTACTAATGCAGGCTGACATCTCTGCAACTCAGACATAGTTGCTTAGAGCATTTAAACATCAACTGACTTGACAAGGATCTCACAGCAAGTACATGTCAAAGGTAAAACTGGAACCCAGGATTTTCTAGCTCCAAGGCTTTTCCTTTAAAAGAATTTTGTTATCCTCTGAAGCAAACAATGAAAAATTAAAACCATTCAAAAGCAACTCTGGATTTATATTTAATGAGATCAAGAAACAGAACACAGATATTCTGATATGGATATGGATATGGATATACTGAGTTTATATTCCTTGCTGGATGATACCGCACAGGTCTGCTATGAGGGAAATGTTTATAAACATTTACTGGATTCTTTGAAGCACTGAAAGTCCTATATTCTCAGAGCCTATAGAATGCTCAATTACTTTCATGAGATTCTTATTCGTAAATAGGCAAAAGGACATAATCTTAAATTCAGAGATCTAGAGCATTTCTTGGAAATTTTATAGTATCACAAATAAACCAAAATGTATTATTTCCTCTCTTTCACTCTCCTAAGACAGAAAATCAGGATAGCATGCAATACTGTTGACAAGTAACATGGCTTAATATGTTTAACCTGGTTTATAGAGCACTGAAATGAATCTCTTTTCTACTACTTTCTCTCCAGATACCCTACTGATAACTATTTGATGATATCTCATTATACTTTATAAACACAAAATATGTTTGCCTTTGCCTAAAGAGGGCACTCCTGAAGGACTTCTTTTTAATGATTAAAATGGAAAGAACAGGTTTGGAGAACCAGTCCTTTAACTTTTCCAGCTGTATTACTAAAATATTTATGTATGTTATATCTCAAATTTAAGTGACAACAAATGTCACCCATAAATTCTTGGTACTTGTCATAATAAGGGATGGATGAATTAGAAAGCAGAGCTGTCCTTGAAAAAGAGACCAAAGAGGAGGTCAAACTTCAGTATTAATTAATTGGTGGTCATTCACCTAAAATCAGTGCCCTGTCATTTTCCACTGTTCAAAAGGTTGCAGAAAATCCCATGTCTTCCATCTCAACTAGTTGAATGATCCACTGTGAAGGAGTAAGAAAAGAGCTGTCCTTGGTCTTGACCTGTAAAAATTTCATCATGGAGGATTAATACTGATGTTGCTGCTGCCTGTGACTGGTTCAGTTTTTCTCTGCAGGTGGCCAATATCGGTCAGAAAACAGGATTTCTGTGGCAGTGCTGACTGAAGGGCAGGGCTGTTGCTATACTTTTATCTCTTCAGAACGGAGGCACAAGGAGAGGTGAATGCCACATCACAAGGAGCAAAGGAGAGAGAGAGAGAGAAATGGTGTCAGGTGGCATGTTGGATGGGATTTTTGTTTTAGTAGACTGAGGAGACTGTAAATAGTTTGGCCCTCTGACTCCATCTCTGCAAAGGTACTTTTTGTGTTGCTGATGATGATCCTTGACCACTCCAACACCCATTACAAATTCATTTACATTTTTCAAAATTAATTTCTGAATTCATATTCAGGGATTATAAATCGAACCTACACATTTCAAAAAATCCACAAATGAATTTCTTTTAAGTTCCTATGACACTTCTTATCAAATCCCAACCCTCACTAATGTGTTTAAGCTTTTTATAAACACCACCTCTGCCTATGAACTTTAAAAACAAAATTCTTTACATAAATAAGGCAGAAAACTAGAAATTATGTACACCATAAAATCCTTCTATGCCATTCACAGCATCAACTTGTAAATCAGCAGTAGTAAGACATGAACGAAGTTCTTCACAACTATAAAACTCGTATCAGTCAAAGGATCTTGCCACTGAATGGCAAATATCTTTTTTTTTTCCTTTTTCTTTTCTTTTTTTTTTTTGCAGGCAATGGGGGTTAAGTGACTTGCCCAGGGTCACACAGCTAGTAAGTGTCAAGTGTCTGAGGCTGGATTTGAACTCAGGTACTCCTGAATCCAGGGCTGGTGCTTTAACCACTGTACCATCTAGCTGCCCCTAAATATCTTTTTAATAAAGTACAACAGTGGGAATGTTACAGGGATGATGACAGCTAATATATTTATAATTTTACTAACCCTTCTGGGAATGTACAGAATCCAAAGTATGTCCCTTAAATAGTTCTTCTCAACAAAGTTTTCAAAACTATCAAATAAAAATTTGAACTACAAAGTTAACCTGATGTAATGTCTCTATTTCTAGACTTAGTGTTTCCACATTCCAAGAATTTACCTACTCTAAATGTCAATAAAAAACCAATAATAAAAGCATTTGATAAATAATTTTGCATGTTTGCTATAAATCAATTGGTTCCACATGGAAACATAACTATACAAAAAATAGGATAGAGTTTTCAGCTCTAACTCAAGGAAAAATCTGGTAAGGGCATGCAAAGACTTTCTTTGCAACAACAAGCATTTAATACTTGATACTTGAGGGGGATGTTGTATATAATTAGTAGAAAACTGAGCTTGGCTTGTTGAAGTAACAAAAAATTACTTTTTCCAATTAAAGCAGTTTTGGAGATATTAGTTTGCATTGTCACCATATCTGACACTAACAAATTATGGAATTTCTTTAACTCATGCAACGTCCACAAAAGTAACCCCAAAGAAGACACTTTAAATATACAATATAATTAACTTAAAATGACCCTCCTTTAACTGCAACAAAAGCTAAATGGTACATTTCCCAAAAAGCTTATGAAAAAGCAAACTCTTCTACCTAGAGACAAGAAAAGTACAAGGTGAATTCATCTCTAAAATTAACTGAGTAGGGGGCAGCTAAGTGGCACAGTGCATAAAGTACTGGCCCTGGATTCAGGAGGACCTGAGTTCAAATCCAGATTCAGACACTTGACACTTACTAGCTGTGTGACCCTGGGCAAATCACTTAACCCTCATTGCCCCGCAAAAATAAAATAAAATAAATAAAATTAACCGAGCCTTTAAAATAATAGAACTCTAATTTGCTTGACTGCTACAATAACGCAAACTCAATAAATACTCAAAGAAACTCTTGTTCATACAAAAAAGTGACATTGGATCATGTTTTTCATAAACAACAAAATACAAAAGCCTTCAATGCAACAAACTCTGTAAATGCTACCCCTTCAGCATTGGTCAGATACCACAAAACTATGATTGTTTCTCTTGTAAAGAACAGCCAGAGGGGGCAGCTAGATGGAGCAGTGGTAAAGCACCAGCCCTGGATTCAGGAGTACCCGAGTTCAAATCCGGCCTCAGACACTGACACTTACTAGCTGTGTGACCCTGGGCAAGTCACTTAACCCTCCCTGCCCTGCAAAAAAAACCAACCCCCCCCGCCCCCCCCCAAAAGAACAGGCAGAAACTTTCTTAGATTGGCTAAGCAACAGCTGTTTTGGTTATGCTGTCATTCGTTCTCAATCTTGATGAATTGTGGAATAGTAATTCAACTGTATAAAGCAATACACTTTGTTTCTTCTTTAGTTGACATAAGTTAAAATGTAGCTGTGTAACGAAAAATTAAATGGGCCCTCCATTTTTTCTGTCCATACATTTACATATAACTCATTAACTGTACCATACTTGTCATATACTTCCTCAGTCATTTATTTTTCACTGCTGCCAAAATCACAACCAAATCATTTTGTTCGACTGCTGACATACTTCATCAGTCATGAAATTAGTCCTTTTTTCTCAAACTACAATACTTAGGAATTAAGAAAACAATTTCAATTTAATTTTGTAGCTGATATGCCCTTGATGATGCAAAAGTATGACAGACTCTACACTCTTAAGAGTTGGTAACCTGAAGACCAATGGTAGAAACCAGAGTGTTTCACAACACACAAATGACCACAATCCCTATCCAGCCCATGAAAAAAGTTGTGAAAGACCAAGTAAGACATCAAATGTATTAAAGTCTAAGAAGTTCAGGAGTAGGGTGACCTGACATAGAGAAGCAATCTTCTTGATTCAGGCAGCAGGGTAGCACAGTGGATATAGCACTAGGACTGGAATAAGGTAGGCTTGAGTTCAAAACCAGTCTTAGACACACACTAGCTGTGTGACCTTGGGCAAGTCCTATAACCTAGGTCAGTTTTCCCAAATCTGAGATTACAACAGCATCTCAAATGAGAAAATAAGTGTAAAGTTCTTAGCACATTGCCCAGCACATAAAAGGAATTTAAATGCTTGTTCTTTTCCCATTCCCCTTCCCTCAGGCTCAGTCCTCTGAGTTCCATTTCTATTCCAAGTGAACAATTGTCTTAAAATATTCAACAGAAAGAAGGTAAGACTTCTAATTACTTCTGTTTAAAAGACATGACTGAAATGAGTCTTTCATGATTCAAATGCAATGTCATAGTAAACTTAGGGAGCAGGTGCTCACTTCTCCAAAGTGATGCTGACCAAGTGTATCTGGGTCCCATCAACTTCCTTGTGAAAATTTTAGATTTCTTGATGAGCCTTTTGGGAGCACACCCACACTCCAAAGCCTTTCCAACTTAATATCAGAGGATCCCAAATCTAGAGCTAGAAAGAAGGGACTAGAGAGATTATCTAGTCCCATTCCTTCATTTTTGTGGCTGAGGCCTCCATAGGTTAAATGATTTACCTACAGTCACACAGGTAACATATCACAGAGTCAGGATACAGACCTAAATTGTTTTGCTCCAAATACAGCACCTCCTGATTTTAAAATGTCAAGAACACTGGGGTATGTTTCAAGGTTATAATTTCTTCTGACCTCCCCAAATAATAGCTCAAGGATAGAGGGAAAAGAGTACAAATATGTAATTTAGGGTAGGTAAGGAGGAAGAACAGTTATAACTATGAAACTACCACCTCACTAAGTATATTCCAAGTCAAAGAGAAAAAGGAAATTGATCATAAAAGGGACAAAGATAAGAGAATGCATGGACAAGGAGATATAAAAAGCTGAAAGAGTAAATCATGAAAGTTAAAAGAGAAAAATACAGTGTTTTTGATACTGTTTACAAGTATATCTCTTTTTCAAAAGTATTACTAAACAGCTGTCTACAAATCTAATAGTATGAATACCCAAAAGAAGCTTACTATTTAAAAGCAAGTTTGCCACAGAACCTTTTCAAAAACAAAGAATTTCACCATATTACAATTAGCCAATCTCTAATTTATCTGTCACATAAGCCCAGGCTTTCATATAAGAGGTTTTCCTAAAGTAAGACATATACATAATATGAAGTCTAAGACTCCAGAAAGTAAGATTAAAACAATTCTCTTTTATATAGAAATAAGTGTCTTTCAGGGAAAGCTTTATTGCACTCAGACAATAAAAGACCCTATGATCCTATGCTGAACATAATATGAAACAGGATACATAAAATAATTCACTTTTAACAGAGGTATAAATGTTCAACATTCAACTTCCAAATGCCAAAATGAGTCTTCTCATTGGACTGGGAGGCATGGACAAATATACCTTTCAGGTACTTTTGGTTCAATCTGTATTGGACAAGGGCACCAGTAAGAAATAAGAGAGTGTTGGAAGGAGAAGAGGACAGATTTAGATATGGTTGGAAGATCATATTAAGAATAACTAGGATTTTAAAGGAAGATAGTGAAATAACAATAATGCCAAATTAGGTATAGAGTTTGTATAAGTAATTAAATGAGGAACTGAGGTGATCAAGATAAATGCCAAAGCATGTCTTGGGTCAAGAATTCAAAGTAGAAGGACGGCTAGGTAGCACAGTGGATAAAGCATAAGCCCTGGATTCAGGAGGACCTGAGTTCAAATCCGACCTCAGAGGCTTGACACTTACTAGCTGTGTTACCCTGGGCAAGTCACTTAACCTTCATCCTCACTGTCGAAAGGAAGGGAGGGAAGGGAGGGACGGAGGAAGGGAGGGAAGGATAGAAAGAAAGAAAGAAAGAAAGAAAGAAAGAAAGAAAGAAAGAAAGAAAGAAAGAAAGAAAGAAAGAAAGAAAGAAAGAAAGAAAGAAAGAAAGAAAGAAAGAAAGAAAGAAAGAAAGAAAGAAAGAAAGAAAGAAAGAAAGAAAGAAAGAAAGAGAGAGAAAGAAAGAGAGAGAAAGAGAGAGAGAAAGAGAGAGAGAAAGAGAGAAAGAAAAAGAGAGAAAGAAAGAGAGAAAGAAAAAGAGAGAGAAAGAAAGAGAGAGAGAGAAAGAAAGAGAAAGAGAGAAAGAAAAAGAGAGAAAGAGAGAAAGAGAGAAAGAAAGAAAGAAAGAAAGAAAGAAAGAAAGAAAGAAAGAGAGAAAGATACATTGATTTATGGAATCTGAAGAATTCAAAGTTGAGTTATAGTTATAACACAAATATAGGTCATCATTCCAACAACATACTTTCTTAATTAGGAAACATCCTAAACCACGATTTGGAGGACAATTTTTAAGAGTTGGTTGAGACAAAAAATGTATCACGCCATGGTTCATTTGCTGAAGAAGAGTCTAACAGAAGTATGTACACATAAATGGAAAGAGAAACCTGGTTACTGCCTCAACCTTTAAACTAAAAAAAAAAAAATCTATACCTTCAGTCAATATCCATTTCTCTCCTTTCTTTCCCAACAGCCACTCTCCCCTCACAACACAAAGATCTCAATATTCTGGAGAATGTAAAAGTACCTACTTAAAAATAAAATTAGGAACCCTTGCTCTAAAGATCATATTTCTTTTCCATATAGCACTTGTCTAACTAGAAGATATCTGATATTGAGGTTTTATTATACAAAAGTAGGATTTTATAGAAAAGAAAAAAAAGGAGGTTCCAATAAAATTTCTCTCCTCATTTTAGGCATCAGGACAAAGCTAGGGAGCAAGTATATTGTTTTGTAAATAAATAGGCCCAAATTTTAAATGTCACATAAAAATGAGGTTAATTTAGTAGTATCTGTGTGTCCTGGTTCAATAAAGATGAAGGTAACGTTTTTCTAGCAGTTTGGTTTTTGGGTGTTTTTTTTTTAAACAATTTTGTCAGTAGATCTTTTGAAATTGCATAAATAAATACATAAGGAAGAAGAAAGGGAAAAGAGTTTAAAGGAATACAATATTAAAGTCTGTACCGTTTCATTATTTAGGGAAAAAATTCTTGTTATTCTTTTTCAATAGATAGCACTAAGAATAAGCTATTGAAAACATTTTTTAAACAGTACCGAAAAATAAAAATCCTGATACTGCTGACAGTTTTACAAATGAATACAAATCAAATTTTAAATTAATTGTGTCAAAGGTTGTCACTTTATAATAATTCAAATTATTTCACTAATCAAATTTCAAAATAAATTAATAAATATGAAAAATATTCTTAGACACATATAATAGTTTGAAAAACTGAGTTTATAAAAGTACTGCAAATTTTTATAAGTTATTGTAAAATAATGAAATGGGAGAAATATGGAATTTTACTTTTGCAGTTATAACATGTTTCCTAAAAAATTCAGTTAAAAGGAATTTAAACTTAGTCTAGAACTAGTTTTTCCTAATTTAACCAAGCAATAACATTACTACTCTGCTATGTATGTAAATTGTGCTGCTCTTTCACATGCTCTAAATTTTATGTTAAAACAATAGCCTAAAGCTATGCTGATTCCCATGGCCTGTCAGTAGCCATTTTCTTCAGATGTTCACTGCTTCTCCCACTTTCAGTTTCTTGAATGAGACTCCTCAGTTCCAACCCCTACAACTCCCACAATTAAACTTAAAACCCCAGTTCACCAACTCCACATACCTTTTTGAGATGTCCTAGTCTAAGTTTGAAAATTTCTTCTTGTTCATGGTATTCTGCTAAAGTCAGCCTGCCAAAACAATAAAATAGTAATCCTACAAATTAAGATTATTATTTATTTTAAAAGGTAGGCCATTAAATAACAATCAGCACAATAACATTTATGATTAACAACTTATCAAAACAAGATTCTAAATAGATACATTAGAATTGCATTAAAGTCTAACACATTAAATAAATTATTAAATCATTTAAAAAAATATATATGTGTATGTATGTATGTATGCATACGTATGTGTATATGTAAACTTGGAAATTTTAAGAAACTTCTACACCACTCTTATTTTGGACAGTAGTTTTCAACTGGGAAAAAATTATTTTAAAAAATCCTCAACTCAAAAAAAAATGTTTTAACGGCTATTAAAGGATAATAAAATTGTGATAAAATTTAATTACTTATTTTTTTAATTATGAAAATTTGGTGATAATAAAATTTCAAATACAATACAATGAACATATGTAAAAATACTTAATGACTTAAATAATGTTAAATCATGCACACATATTTTAATTATTTGTTTATGGAAAGAGTAGGCCTGTGATTTCATTAGTTTAAAAATCTCCAAAATTAGCAAACTCCCTCTACCAATATAGATGGTACCTTCTCTACAACTTATAGACTTATTTCTTAGAGCAATGTGAGGTTATATGACTTGTCCAGAATGACAAAGCTAGTATGTGTTAGAGATGGAATACGAATTCTTCCTGGCTCAGAAGCAGGTTTTCTATCTCCTAAACTGCTTCCTCAAGTATTCATGTAGTAGTTTCAACATTTTATCAGCTGTGTAATTCATTTAAATATTCTAATATTCTGAAAACCTTATTAAGCAAATAACTTTTTTAGCTAATTAAGTGTATTCTACAGTTTTAAGAAAAGAGGTCATGGGAAAGACTATTCTTTTACACTTAAATAACTTCCATATTTATTTATCATATCTAAAACAAAGCTCTTAATTGCTCATGATTTCCAGGGAATTGGGTAAAATGTTATTCTGCTGTCACATACACATGTTGCATTAATTTACTCATGTTCATAAACCTCCACAACATAAACTTGCTGCAACTATTTTTTCTTCAGTCGTATTTCAAGAAAAGTCAATTCTAGACAAAGTGTAGAAAAAGAAAGGTCTACCCTCCATCCATTATATTAATCTGCAGCAAAAAACAAGAGCAACAAATATCTGTATCTATCATCTCTCTCTCTCTCTCTCTCTCTCTCTCTCTCTCTCTCTCTCACTCACTCACACACACACCCACCCATACCCCTTTGGATGATTGATTTTTATCACTCAGAAGCAGATACTGTACTGAGCAAATATACAACTCTGGAATAGATAAAGAGAGAGCAATGTTTGAAAACCAAACATATTTATACCTAAATCCATTCACAAGAAAGGTGTTTTTCCAGCCATTATCTATGATGTACAAATGCACTCTTTACTGAGATTTTTAAAGTGAGTAAATAGATCATTGTGAATTTTTTTAAATGGTTGCTTATCATATTTTAAATACTGTTATTTCCTTACAGAAACCTGTCTAAAGCTAAATTATTTGGTTTGAACATTTTCCTTTCTAAAGGATTCATGGGTAAAAATGTAATGATGATGGTTAGGGTCTCTTAGCTGCTTACTACTAATAAAAAGAAACCTGATGATGTTAGAACATTTATTATTTCCATTAGGGAAATTTTTATTCCAAAGGATTAAAAAGATTTTTGTTAAGTATATTTTTATCCCCAAATATGTATATGTATACAATTAAATTATTAATTCAAAGTAAGTGGGGGAGTGAGAGTCAATCTGAATGAACACTTATTATTTTTTAATTGTTTTAATATGTGCAATAATTAAAATAAAACCAAAGTTTTATAAATGATTAGGAAATAGTAAACTATGTATTTAGTGTCTCTAAAGTACCCAAAGACACTCTCTTACATGGCTTTTTAACCATGTAATTACATTTCACCTTTAATTTTAATGCAAAAGTACAGCCAAAGTTTTCTGATTCTAGGTTATCACAAATTCTGTGGTATAAATTAATGAAGTCTTACTATATAAACATACGTATGTACATTTATATTTACAAGTAGTTTCCTTAAGTTAATAACGCCAGACTAATTTTTAAAAAAATATAGCCATTAATTATGGCAAATCTGATGAAAACAAGTTATATTATATCAAAGATAAGGAAGAAATGGGATCTTTAAAATCTTATTAATGCAAATATTAGAAAATTCTACAAATCAAAGATAGGCAGGCTTTTTCAAATCATCTTTTAAAATAAGATCCTTGGGGCAGCTAAGTGGCGCAGTAGATAGAGCACCGGCCCTGAAGTCAGGAGTACCTGAGTTCAAATCTGGCCTCAGACACTTAACACTTACTAGCTGTGCAACCCTGGGCAAGTCACTTAACCCCAATTGCCTCACTAAAAAAAAAAAAAAAGATCCTTAATGACTGAAAAATTAAGCATATTTATATAAATCCATTCAAAAAACTTGCTTAAATGTTCATAAGAGCCAGATCTAGTATCTTATATACTGTAGCATAAAATTTTTGTAAACAACAATCCGACCAGGCTTCTTTTTATTAAATGAATAAAATGATGAGGCTTTGGTTCTTAAATAAAAACTCTTATTGTAGTGCAAATGTGGAATAACATATTAGACATGACTGATGATATGTATGTATGTATGTATGTATTTATTTATAAAACATAAAATAGGAAACCACAATTCTAAGTGAATTTGAAGAAGAGAATTTTGAACTTATAGAAGTGATAAACCTGAAACCTCAAATTTAAGGAATTTCAATATGTAGCACACACTGTTCTTTAGTAGTATTTATGAGAAGATTCTGATATTGCTCACAGCTATTACTCAAGCAAAAATGGAAAAAAATAGCTACATTTATATAACACTTACTATGTGCCAGGCATTGTGCTAAGTTCTTTAAAAGAGTGTTGGATGTTCTAACTTTTTAGTTTTTGAAGAACGGTAGAAGAGAAAAGAAGATCAACAATGAGAAAGTCCTGAAAAATCACACAAGTGAAACTGAAATGTTAATTATGTTCTAACTTCTTGTAGCCATGATGCTTAAAATTATTAGGTGCCCTAGAAGTGCCAAAACTCAAAACTCTTTCCTCACCTTTCTTGTTGAATTAACGTATATGAGGCATTCACCCCGGCCCCCCACCTTAGATATCTCAGATTTTTAAATGGGAAGCAGAAAATAAGATTTATTGATAGGAACTTTCATTATAGACAGCTTTGAAGGCGTGTAGCGATTGTGTGAAGGATAAATACTGCCAATATTACACCTGATCTTTTAAAATGAATTCAAATTCAAATTGCCCCAATAAAATGTGGAACAACACACAGCAGATTAATAAATACTGCAATCCGCATGAATTCTGCATCTCTCCCCTCATGACCTAGTTGGCTCAGTCCTCGGGTCCTGATGCTCAAGACTGCCTTCTTCACAGAGAAGCTGCGAAGGTCATAAGTATTAAATGTAGATTTTTAGTATTAAATAATGTCCTAGAACTAAAGCTGAGTACATAACATAAACTGATCATAATCAAGAAAAAATCCCCAAAAGTTGTAGATAGCATTGCTCTGGGAGTTCAAGAAAGAGGGGAAGAGATATTTTAGGAATTAGTTTGGTAGTAGTATATAAGATTGATTGGAAAGGGAAGAGACCAAATAAGAAGTTATTCTAATAGTCCATATTAGATAAACGCCTGTTAGTAGATATTAGCCATGAGACTAGAGAAGAAGATATGAGGCATTTTGAAGAAAGGGAGTAATAGTACTTGGTGATAGAGAACAAAGGAGGAAGGTTTGAGAACTCAGATGATTCCAGCTCTAGACCTGATTGATTCTTAAAAAAAAAAAAATTAGTAACTGGGGCTTGTGGTACTGCCTCTCTCACTCTTAAATTTCTGCAATTTGGCTTTTGATCTTATTTCACTGAAACTATGTCCCCTTCTCTTCATTCAAACAGCTACCACCCTAGAAAAGAGGGATCAGGGCCTCAACACCTCTTGCCTAGATTACTGTAGAAGCCTTCAAATTGCCCACTGCAGATCAACTGTTCATACACCTACCAAAATAATTTCCCCTGAAATATAGATCTCACCATGTCACACCTCTAACTCAATAAACTCCAGTGCCTATTACCTCCAGGAACAAATATAAATTTCTTTACCAATTAAAGCTCTTCACTACACAGTCCCTTCCTACATTTCTGGTTTTCTTATATTTTACTCTTCTTCATGCATGGACTGCATTCCCTCTCTCCTAAGGAGTGCTTTTGCTCTGACTATGCTGAATTCCTAGGATGATCTCCCTCCCAACCTCTTAGCTTTAGAATCCTTGGCTTCCTTTAAAACTCAGTTCAAACAAGGTTTTCTCCAGGAGGCCTTTCAGGATCCCTCCAGATGCTAGTGTCATGACCTCTAAGATTATCTTACAGCTATTCTACATGTCATATCTATATAATGCTGTCTCCCTTATTTTCATGTATTTACTTTTTAAAAAAAAATATTTCTAGCACAGTGCTTGGCACATCACAAGAACTTAATAGCTGACTGTTGATTAATTTTTTAAAAGTCTTTCTAAAATAAAAGACTACTTACTACCTGAAACAATCTAAAATTATTTTGCAAAATATCAGAATTTGCCTAGTTGTTTAAAAATTATATCCTATTACCTGCTGTCTAGGGGAGGGGGGTGGGAGGGGAGGGAGGGAGGGAGAAAAATCTGAAATTGTAAAGCATGTATAAACAAAAGTTGAGAACTATCTTTACATGTAACGGAAAAAATAAAATATCTCATAATGTAAAAAAAAAAAAAAGTATACTATTACAGAAATTCTTGTTTTATTCCATAAATTAAAATTTAAATAAAATGTTTTTAAAAAGAAGAAAAAAAAAATTATATCCTAGTTTTGAAAAAAAAAAAAAAGGAGCTACAGATTTATAACTCATTTATAATCGTAGATGTTCTAGAATAAGCCAAAGCTTAATTTCCAATTTACTAATTCAAACAAATTATTGAATATATCCTTTTGAGTTTCAGCACTGATAAAGCATTGGTGAATTTCTTAATTTCTCCAACAATTTTGGAAAAAATTTCAAATTTTTCAAGCAAAGCCACTCACAAAGTCACACAAAATTTCACTATTGGGCATGTATAGTAGCCAAGTGAAGGACAAAGAAAAGGCCCAACATATACTAAATTATTCACACAAACTGTTTTTGTTGCAGGGGAAAAAAATAAACAAAGTGAATCCCATACATTGGAGAGTGGTTGAATAAATTGTGGCATTTGAGTATTATTGCATTATAAGAAAAGATAAATATGAGTTATCCAGAGAAATATAGTATGGTAGTGGCAATATTCTAAGTCCCTAAGACTAATTTTTTCTAAAAGTATTGAAATAGCACTCAAGGTTTAGTTGGCTTAAGAGACTAAAAGGTTTTGACTTAGCTTCCTGGTAGTCTAGGCACAAAAAAATCTGGGGCATGAGGAATCCGCAGTCTGTCCTTCAGACTTTTAACTGGTGAACCATCATGGACAAACACAGAGTCAGGAAAGCAATGCCTTACTGAATCAATGTTTTAACCTTGCTAAGTACTTTTCCCATACTACAGCTAAATAAACTGCTTTTTGTAAACTATCAAATTTTTAAGTGTCTCAATTCATTCTAATATCAGTCTGAGCTGGGCTGTTAGACTGACCTGACTCAGGCAGGGCCTACTACACATATGAAGATTTATATGAATTGATTTTCAGGAGAAAAATTACACATGATTACAACAACTTAATAAAAAACACAAGGTGACAAATGAACTCACAATGAACACAATGAAAACCCATAAAAGCCAGAAATCAGATGCATATGGATATTGAAAATGGCAGACATGCATTTAGTTGCTATATTGGTAGGTTTGGCTAGACTGTTTTTCTTTGGAGGGTTGGAGAGGGGGAAGATAAGTAAGAGATGGTTTCTTAAAAAATAACAGACGTTAATAAGAATTTAAATAAAAAAGTCTTTTAATGTTCCAAACCAAAGTTTGGTTTATGGCATGGAATGGAGAATGTGCAGTGGAATTCTATCAAGGGGACCACAGAGAACTATTTCTATTTACAAAAGAACGTTTTGCTTAGGAACCAATAGACAAGGGTTACAGAAGAGAGAATTGTTTCAAGAAATTACTTAAAGCTCACTGATCCTATCACTCAGAGAATGACAACTTCTTTATTTGTATGAAGAGAGGTAGTATGGTGTAGTAATGCTGAACTTTCAGCCAAGAAGTTTTTATTATTACTGTTCAGTAATTTCAGTTGTGTCCGACTCTCTGTGACCCACCCCATTTAGGGTTTTCTTGGCAAAGATATTGGCGTGAGTGGTTTGCCATTTCCTCCTCCAACTCACTTTACAGATAAGGAACTGATGCAGATAGGGTTAAGTGACTCGTCCAGAGTCATACAGCTAGGAAATGTCTGAGGCAGATTTGAACTCAGGAAGAGGAGGAGTCTTCCTAACTCCAGGCCTGGTACTCTATCCACTGTGCCACCTAGCTGGTCCTCAGCCAAGAAGATCTGGATTCAAATCTCAAGACACACCCCACCTCTATAACCAGAGGTAATTTACCCCCCCCCCCCCCCGAGCTTCATTTCCCTAATCTATAACACAGGGATAGGAACTAAATCTTCCCTAGTACAGAGATCTCAATGCAGGTTAGCACCTTCTCTAAAACTTACAAAATATTAGAGTACAAAATGAAGAAGGGAACGCAGTACATAGGCTGTTCTCATTAGTTGCTTACATGTATTTTTATTATAACTAGTTCTAAGTTTATGGTCACAGAGTGATGGAGGGACTGTTCATTTGTTTTTGTTGAGGTTGTTAAATGGATGGGGGGAGAGGGGAACAAAAAGATAAAAGAAATCAAATAATTGTAATTTTCACTTAGAAGAAGCATTTCCAGTATGGAAAATAAGAACACAGCAACACTGTTTCACAAAACGGGACAACTTGTAACTTTTGTGGGAAAGGACACCATCAAAGCAGAGAAAGGGCACCATAGAAGAGGAAGTGAAACAATGAATTAGCAATGTTATAGAATCTACCCAGATGACCAAAGAAAAGTCACCTGAAAGGCATATGGGGTAGAAGAAGAAGGGGAGAAGAGAGAGACGGGGGAAACTGGGTCTTCAACAGAGGTTTTTTAACTTTTTGTGTCACACAACTCTTGGGCAGTCTGGTTGAAGCCTATGATATCAGATAATTTTTCAAAATAATGTTTTTCAATGCATAAAATACAATAATATTATAAAGTAAACCAATTATACCGAAATAATTTCAAAAAAAAAAAATTAATCAATTTCACAGACTCCAGGTCTACAAGATGAAATAGAAAAAAAATGATAATGAATTTGACACACAAAAGGTTTGGATTTTGAACTGTTTCTATTTCTCAAAATGAGGTAGTCACATGAAGTACAATTATTGTTTAATAAACAATGTGGGAGTTGTGTGTGTGAATATGCAAATCCCAAAAATGAAGTCTAAAAGGGACAGTTCTTCCCCAACCTTGCCAAAGATAAATGTGGATAGGAAGATGTAGAAGAAAAGGATTTAATTTTGTCTCAGAAGAATGGAAGTCAAAAAAATTTAGAATCGCCAAGAATATAGTGCTGAAAGGTGCACAGTTGGACACCTGGTAATATTCTAAAAATATATTTAACCTCAACTTCTGTTTGCCTCAGTTTCCTCATTTACAAAATGAAGATAATAATAGCACCAACCTCCCAGAGTTTCTGTGAGGATCAAATGACATAATAATTTGTAAAATGCTTAGTACAGTAAACACAATATAATTGTTAGCTAGTATTATCACCATCATCATTATTATATTTACAAAAAAAAAAGATAAATAGATAAGTAGAACTGAAAAAGGTTTTGTTTGGTGTGGGGGGGGAATATAATTTTAAAAGCAAAAAATAGAATGTTGGGCCCCAGATTAATCAACAAATATTAATTCAGTACAAGGTATGTGTAAATCGTTCAACCACTTTTTTTAGAAACAGACTTGCAAGGAGGCTAGACTAGATAACTTCCCAAAGTTTTGTGATTTTGTCAAAATCTTCTTATATAAAAAAGCAATAGTTATGGCCAAGTTGGCATAAATGCTCAAAATATACATCACCAAATCAAGCAGAATTTTTACACTTAAAAAAAAAAATAAGTTAGTTGGCTTATTGCTAAAACTGTAGGAACCGAGCTTAGGGATTTTTAAAAATACATTATAAAAGCAAGTAGATTACATCTCAATGTGCTTCATTCTTACTATATTTGTACAGCATTTAACAAAGTGTCTATTACCACTACCAACCACTACTACTAGAATACTTGGTCCACAAGTTTCTATCTTGTGGCATTCTTCTAAAGGTAATCAACTGTACTCTTGTTGAAAAAAATACATGATAAGGAAAAGCCTAAATGTAAATGGTCAAAGGTTTAAATGAATCCCCATTCTAAGCCATTCAGATATTAAAAGTAGAGATTCAACTCCTCTGGCTGCTAAAGTCTACATTTTAAAAGAATTACTTACTTAGCAGGGTATGCTTTTTAAAAAAAAATTTAAAAGATTTAGAATTATAGTTTGGTTTTGGCTCATATTATTTTAGAGCTTAATTGTCAACTACTCTCCTCTTCCTAGGTAAAACTTTTTATGCTAATTACATGCATTGCCCTCATGCAATCACTGGTAATGTTCAGAAAAGGAAAATGAAATAAACTTACAGTTGTGGTAAATTAGGTCTAACAAAAGGATCATTTTCTGCTCCATTGACAGCTTTGTTTTTCCTTTGTTTTGGTTCAGAATTGGTAGAAGGTGCCTGAGAATTATTAGTAGTCGGTGGCTTTCTCTTTGCCAGGAGTTTTCTCTGCCTTTCAATATCCTCCCTTTGCTGATTGACCCATTCTTGTTGTCTGTCAACAAAAGAAAAAAATGTCATTCATCTATAGATTTATAAAATGAAAGTGTGAAATGTGGCATGCCAAAGCTACCATATAAATAGAGATAATATTTGGATGTAAAAGTAAGCAGTGAGAACTTAACCCTGGAGAAGTTCTGACCCCTCAGTGATGTAAAGGCATGAAATACAGTGAGGGATGGCACTCTAAGAAGTCAGAATGCCAAACATTTATTTTCTATGGCCTTTGTTTGTGATTGCGGTTTACACTCTGATCTTGTGGTTGGTATCATTCTATTGGCTGAAGGCAATGGAGAATCAACAAAGAAGAAAAAAGGTATCCTTGACTGTGTGCAGAGGGCAAATTGCCAGAGGTACAACCACCCCATTAGAAAATACTAAAACGTTTATCCTTGCACCTTATTGTGACAGAAGGCTTATAAACTTCCGCCAAGTAATCAGCATTGTTCACCACAAATATGTAAAAAGAGTTTTACTATTGGTTCTGCTGCCAGTCCTCTGGCAACATTTCTTTAATCAGAGCAGAGACAGATGTTCTTGATGATAGGTTTGGGTTCCCTTATGCTGTTGCTAATATGCTCTGTGAGGATTCTCAGAACTGTAATGTTCAGTATGTGTCAATTCACTGGGCCAAGCAAGGAAACACCAACCAGATGCCATGGTTTGAAATAAGAAACAAAGAAACCTGGAAACCATCTTCTGAATTCACTATATCTCCCTGTATCTCTGGAAATCACAGTAACATTTTACAATTTATACAAAGCATTGAGATGTATAAAATTTGTGGGGTTCAGACCAAAAAACCAACGATGGCAAACTGCTGAAAAAAGTCCTGGCATATTGCATTAATCAAGGGACAGTACAAACAATTCCCTACCCTCAATGATTTACCTACCTCACATTTCTCTAAAGAAAAGGATGACAGTGGTTACCATGGACAGCTGACAGCCCTCAATGACTGCCTCTGCCAAAACACGCCAGGGAGTAAGTCTGTGTTGCTTATTGACAATGATGAGATCTTGTTGCCCAGTGACTTTCCCAAATGGACAACCTTGATGAGAGAACTAAGAGCAAGGGCCCAATGTACTGGGACCTTCCTGTTTGAGAATTGTCTCCATTTTTATTTCCAATTCCAAAGAAAACATTTCAACATAGAGTGACTATCTTGCAGCATGTGTACAGAAGCCTACCAACCTTGGAGGCATAGGTCAAAGAAAATGATGGTCTCTTCCTTCAATATTATTTGAGTTTCTGTCCATAGGGCACTGAGAGGCTCTGGCCCTCAATTTCATGTTTCCCCAGATAAAGCTTTCTTTTACCACTGCAGATGTTAACCCAAAGGACATTCCCCAAAAACTTCTTGTTAGGGTTCATACAATCTGGTATTCTGGTCCATCCTTAGTTTAAAAAAAAAAAAGGTTGACCAAGTTATACAATAGTTACTCCCACAGAATGGAATAAAAGTGTTGCCCTTTATCATTCCAAGGGAAATGAAGCCCAAGCCTTGGAACCAGGCCTCAGCAAGCCAAAGGAAAACTTAGTTTTTAAATGACCCTATTAGCTCAAGAACAACCTGTCAAAGACCCAGGACAGTCAACAGGAACTTCAGAAAAGAGGTACCCTGAGAAATTCACTCAGGAAAAGAAGTGTCTCCTTGGGCTTAGAATGGCAATTCTTAGGAATAAAGTCCTAGCTACCTAAATTCTGATGGAAGACGTCCCTAACTTTTCACTAATTGGTTAAAAAAAAAAAAAAAGACCAATAAGAGGAATAAGTCTTGGGAACCAACATTTTCTTTTTAAATTAGTTCCTCTTTCAGTTTCTCTCTAATATAAAAATTTACAAAAGAAAAAAAAAAGAGGAGTTTATATCAACACTCCAATTACTCCAATTCTACCCCAGCCACCTTTGCCAGACTCAGTGAATGTTTTAAGCTACAGGAGTTTAGGTCAACAGGTATTTAAAATAAAAAGTAGTCAATGGTTAAATTAAAAGAGGAAAGGAATCATACTGACCCTTCCTTCTATGCTCTCAACAAATGCGACATCCTGTTGCTTCTAATTTGTCAAACTACCTCTTGACACACCTTTTCCCATTCCCATGGCCACCATGACAGTTTTGGCTCTCATGGCTTCCTGTATATTTCAATAGTCTCTTAACTGGTCACCTGACTTCCAGTTTCTGATCTCTCCAAAACAATCACCCCAAATGCCATGTTTGTTTTCCTAATGCATAGCCCTAATAAAATTACCATCCCTTCACTGGTTCCTAATGCCAACTAAATAAGGTCAAGAGTCTTTAGTCTGGCATTCATTCAAGGTCCTCTATAAACTGGCTTGTTCTACTTTTCTAGCCTTACCACAATGCTCCTTTCTCACGTATTTTAAACTTCAGAGAATTAGGACTACTTGCTGTTGCCCTTGAACAAGTTCTAGACTATTCCTCCACACCAATACTAAAGGGTGGTTGTGGTCATGTCTCTACTTTCCTCTCCAACTCTGCCTAATGAAATCTTATTTCTTCCTCTCCAGTTCAAAGGCTACTTCTTCCATAAAGTTTTCAATTTCACCCAAAGCTACTGCTAAAAATTATTTATCTCCTGTACTTATATCACTATATTTTATATCAAAGTTATTTATGTAATGTCTTAGGTTTCTTTGAGAGAAGGAACTAAGTTAAAATTTCCTCATCCTAGTAGTACCTTGCACATATTAAGTGCTTAATGTTTGCTGAATAGATAAAAGAAAAATAAGGAAAATACTTATTTCAAAATAGTATCTAAAAGGAATAGGGGGAATGGATATAGACTGGCCTTCAAATGTTTCCTTCTC